>NC_031777.1:2589911-2666209 GCF_001522545.3 Parus major | reverse complement strand
GTCGGCTGTCACTTGGCTCGGCCGCTCCGCCCGGCTCCGACGTCTCCGCGGCATCCTCTTCACCCGTTAAGTCTCTTTCTAGTTTTAATTTGTTTTCCGCTGCTTGTCGTACCGGGGTGGCTGACGAAGGGAGAGGGTCGGGGTGTTCCGTTTTGCTGTTGTCTTTTCGCGTTGTGGGGGAAACCGCCTACCCCGGGTGTTTCTGCGGAGAAACAGAAACAGAACCCGCGGTGGCCCCGCTGCCCTCGGAGCCGCCCCGAGCACCGGGATGGCGCTTTTAAAGTTTAAATGTCGCTTTGCTCGTGCCTGTGCTGTGCCAGGGCGTCCTGCCCCGGCATTGCGGCATAGCTGTGTCTGCCCGCTCAAAGTTCTCCTGACATCCCCGGGAACATCTGCCCCGAGCGTTCTCTGACTTCATCGGTGCCTTTCACTGTGCCTGTTGGAGGCATGAAGGCTTCTATACGAGTATGACTGTGATGGGTTTTGTTTTGGTTTTGTTTTTTTCCCTGTGGATGCAGTTTTTGTGGTATATTGCCTGCTGTCGGTGTAGTTTTTGTGGAATAGTTAGGGTGGTCAGGCACTGGAGTGGGTTGCCTAGGGAGGTGGTGGAGTCGCCATCCCCAGAGATGTTTAGGATGTGTCTGGGTCTGGTTTAGTGGTTTAAGTGATGCAGTCGGTGAATGATTGGACTTGATGATCTTAAAGGTCTCTTCCAACCTTGACTATTTTCTGATTCTCTGATTGTTTCTGTCTCTGGATATAAGCTGTAGCTCAGCAGCCAAGCATCTCCGGGCACATTGTGTAAGTTTGCAGGTAGAGGTTTGTCTGTCAAATAGCCTCATTGTGTAGGTGAACAGTCCACTGTCTAGAAATTGAAAATTTAACACCTTTCTGGCCGTTTGGGGTGGAGGGGGGGTGGTCATCTTAAGCTGCTTCGACTGTATTACTGATTTGAAAACTCAAAGTCCTGTGACCAAAAGTGTTGTTGTGAGACAAACCCGTGGAGCTGTAAGTGATTCACAGCTTTGCATGTAAGTTCTCAGTGTGCTCTCAGGCTGTCTGCACAGACGGGCTAAGTTTTGCTGTGTCTTTGCTATCGTTCTGGTTGCTGCAACAGTTCCATTAGGTAATGCTTGAGATAATTAAATACAACTGAGGGTGTGGCCACGTGAACACTGTAAACTGTCGAAGGTTTTGGTTTCTGTGAGTGACGCTACTTTAAACAGAAGGTGTCCCGCTCCCACTAAGCAGAGCAACTTAATTTATGTAGTAATGGCACATTTCTGCAAGGGACCGGGGTTGCTGTGGAAATTACGTGCACCCAAGGAGCATTCAATGGCAGCACCTTGAGAGAGGTGATTGTGCTCCTCTGCTCTGCTCTTGTGAGACCTCACCTGGGGTGTTGCATACAGTTCTGGTGTCCCTAGCATAGAATGGACATGGAGCTGTTGGACCAAGTCCAGAGGAGGCCACAAAGATTGTAAGGGAGCTGGAACCTCTCCTGTGAAGACAGGCTGAGAACGTTTGGGCTGTTGAGAGAAGATTGCGTGGAGACTTGACAGCATGTTCAGTACCTGAAGGGACCTACAAGGAAACCAGAGAGGAGCTCTTTGTTGGGCATTATAGAGGTAGGACAAGAGGGAATGGCATCAAACTGAGAGACTGGTTTAGCTTAGTCTTTGGGAAGAAATTCTTCCCTGTGAGGGTGGTGAGGCCCTGACACAGGCTGCCCAGAGCTGTGGCTGCCCTGTCTCTGGAAGTGTTCAAGACTAGATTGGATGGGGCTTGGAGTAGCCTGGGATAGTGGAAGGTGTCCATGGCCGGGAGTTGTAACTAAATAATGTTTAAACCCAAGCCATTCTAGGATTTTGTGTTGCTGATGGGCATGGATCATCTTGTAGACTGCCTAGGGTGGATGTGGTGGTGACTGAAAGAAAGTGATTTTAAAATTATAGAACCTCTTGTTTGTGTGGGTTTGTTTTACTAAGCTTTGGTGCATAGCTCAGGTTTGAACACTTTACTGATAAATCTGGATCATATCTTTTATGTCTTGAAATAACTTTACTGGTAATTTGTGTCACCATAGCAAGAGTTTATCCTTTAAATGGATAAGAATCTAATTTTGGGGTTGCTACATCTCTACTGAAGATTTTGTTGGCTTGGATGTAATGAACTTGGTATCTCCTTTCACCCCTCTACCAGACATACAGCTGCTTTCTGCTAAAAAAGTTTCCTTGTATCAAGCAGACTTGCGGATAGTCATTAATGTGTTTAGTCCCGTTGACTTTAGTGTGCTCAGATGAAGCTGCAGTCCTATTAATGCCTTTCCAGTTAAGTTTGAAATCAGGAGGGTCAGTGCACACAGCACTGGATCTGTTCTGTATTGCCATGTCTGGGAAGTGAGTGAAGTTGCACAGCATAACATTAGTGGTGTGATGTTCTGCTGCTGCTTCTTTCCTCCCACTTTAACTATCCTGGCAGCAGCCTGATAAACTGAAATAAACGTCACCATGAAAGAAAAATTATTAATTTTCTACCAGGTTAGTGAGTTGAACTGGCTTGTGATGCAGTCAGGTGAGCATTGCATTTATGACAGAGTGACATAATTGCTAGAGAAGGTAGCAAGGAATATTTGGGTTCCTTCATCACAGTGGAGCTGCTAAATCTGCTCAACTCCCCCTTGAAAATTTACATCAGAGAGTCACCTTTTTATCAGTACAGCAGAACTGTTTAACTCTGCTATTGATGTACTTAAACTAATTCATGCCATTCAAATCAATATGAGTGTTAATGTGAGATCAGGTGTAGTGCTACAGTAATGATAACAGAAAGACTTTGGTGGTTGAGTGCAGAAAGAAAACTTTCCCAGTGCAGTCAATATATTAGGCATGTGGCTGGATTAGAACAGAAGTGCAAAATTTATCCATAGATGTAAGTGCTTGGAAGATAGATGTGTATCATTGTGCTAATGATATAATAGGCTTTAATGGACTGCTCCATTGAGAATAAAATTACTTTTATGCCTAAGTCTGAAACCTTTGTCAATATGCTAGAGAGAGAATAGAGCAAATAAATGAACTAATCAATTATACCAAGTCAATTGAAACTTGGTGAATGCTAACAGAAATTCTGGCTGGTTTAGCTTCCTAAGAACACTTCTCATCGATGACAGAATTTCTCACTAAGTCTCATCCATGGCAATGCACCAGGTGGAGTTCTCATACTGAAAAAGAAAAACTTTTAAAGGGATGGTGTTTTTTAAATATGAAAAAAATAACTTATTATTACATTTAGCTAGATCAAGAGGAAGTCTTTTAGCAGAGTCCTGGTCTCTGCCTTTGTAATGCAGTGTTTCAGGTCAGAAACAGAGCTGGTGGTCACTGTTCAGCTTGTCATGAGGTTTTTGTGTTTGGGGTTTTTTGACGTCTTGAGGTTTCATTGAGACAATTCTTACGTGCTCCTTCTGAATGCAATTCTGAGCAGAGGCAACAAAGGTGAGAAAGTGGCATTTGGAACATTTTCCCTGAAGTTTTCATCCACTTTACTCTGCTTTGAAAGAAAATAGCGATCATCCTGAAGTTGACACTGCCGCAGGTGAAGTCGCTTCTCTGCTTGTATATCTGTAGTCATGTTGAGAGGTTGAAAGTTGCTGTCCTTCTCAAAATTGACAGGTCTGGTTCTTGTACTTGGTTGAGAGCATTGGCTATAAGTTCTAAGGAGAGTCCCTCACAGTGGAGTGTTCCTTGTGAGATGAGGCAGACCTCGAGAATTTGAGCAGATTTTGCTGAATGGATTTATTATGGGCCACAGGAATTGAAATCTCCTAATGTGCAGTTTCTGGTAACTGGAGGTGGAACAACTGAACAAACTCTTGGTTTGAAGGCTGAGGAAACAAAATGCAGGAGTACCTTGTTGGTTCTAGAAACAGGAGTATTTTCTTCTCTGTCATAAATGCTAAGATCTTTGAAGTCAAAGAAAATACAGAACTTGTGAATGGATAGGCAAACCCTTGTGTGCATCTCCTTAATAAATGGATGCATTCTCTGTGCCTTTGTACTCTGATTTCTTCACGAACAATGAATCAAGTTACACTAGCTGTCACAACATTCATTTCAATAGATTTCCTCAGAGTTCCTCCTGGCATGTGATGCAGCAGAGGAAGACATTCAATGCATTTAACTTTCAGTAGAACCACTAGTGCATTTTTAGGGTGAGTTTTATTTTTTTATCACTTCTCCATCACTTGTGATGAAGCAGAGATACTTTTGCAAGTTGCCATGTCTTTTCATAGCAAAAGGATGTGGTAAGTGTTCATTCTCAGTACACAGTTGGAAAGAATCAGATTCAGAAATGTTTCATTTATAGAGAAATCTTCATTATAGTTTGGGTGCAGATTTAGTAGCTGACTGGTGCCAGTGATTTAATCATAGAACTCAGGAAACACTTTTGTATTTTCTACTGGGTTTTTTGACATTTGATGGATGTGTGTTTATGTCATTTATCTTTCTGGTTAACAGCTAGAGGTAGTGACACATGCTTTGAAATTTTTAAAGGCTCTTCTATCTGCAAGTGTGTGGTGTATCTTGATTGCTCTTTTTTTGTACTGCCTTAGTATCCCTAAAGCTTTTTGGTATCTAGCTTAAGACAAATCAAATTTTATTTCATTTCTTTTACTTATGAAGCTTTTTGTTTTGTTTTAATTCTTTTCCAAAGTAATGACGATCGGAATATGAATTCTTCTGGTATATATACTGCTTGTACTACGAGACAAAATATTGAATATTATCTAAAATTAGATCACTCAGAGCAGCTAACATTCATGAGCTCCTTGGGCATTGCTAGTGTTCACTTCCTTTACATTTCATTTGAAAGCTTATTGTATAAATGAGCATTGGAAGAAGGTGGAGGGAGGACCTGCCTGATTCTGCAGTGTCAGCTGTAGATTCTGGAGATGTGGAGCTTTTTGGACAAACACGTCATGCATTTGTTTGTTGTGCTGGAATTTGTCCTCAGTCCTGAGGAAGGTCAGTACATTGCCTGCATCTGATAGTGTTGAAAGGCAAAATTTTCTCAAAATATGCTCTGGACAAAGAAAGAATATGTCACTCTTGTATCAAAAAACCATTTCAAAAGCCCATATACATAACCAAAAAAAAAGCTTTGAACAATGTATTATGGATATTTTTAACTCTCATTTAAATGGGATAATGCAATATGGTAAGAACTTGGATTCCGGAAAAACGAGTAGGTTAACGTTATTTTTATTTCAGACTCAAGCATATCATAATAAATTGTATTTTGTGGTATTTGAGAAGACATGGAAAGTGTTTCTGGAATCTTTAAATATAATTTCCATCACTTTCAGCAGACTGGCTCAGCAAAACAATTTGCTCGACTGGGTCTGCCTGTGCCTGTCCACCCGTGTCTGTTACTGCCAGCAATGCAGAGCTTCAGCTGCACAGACAGGAGCTCCAGAGGGCTTTTCAAGATTCAGAAGTCACCTTTGTATTTATACATGGAAACTTAAAAAATGTTTTTGCAAACAGGAAAAACCCATCCCGAAAGCTGATTATTTGTGTCTGTGTGCATTTCCTCCCCAGACAGGTGTGCACTGTGTGAGGTGTGGGTGCAGTGGGACACACTGGTGCAGGGTGCCTTTGAGCTCCAGTGGTATCTCCACTGGTAAAAAGAAGGCGAATGGTTCTTGTTTTCCCCAGTCCCACTGTTCTCCTTGAGGCAAAAGCAAGAGCAGCTTCACACATTTACTCCTGGGGAGCAAAAGGCTGTGCAGGACTGAGACTGATCTGACTGCTCACCAGTGTTTCCATCCCTTCTCGTTCTGCTTGCATGGAGGGTGTTGCTTAGAGTATGACATAGATAAAACTAATAAACCAAATACAACAGGCAAAATTCTTTTAGCCTGTACCAGACTTCCAGTTCACTTTGCTTTACCACATAAACCAATTGACTTTCTGCCTGAATAAGGCAAAGAGAGACCCGAGCATAAAGAAAGGAAAAGATGGTTTCTTTTATTGGCACTGGCACCTTATTTTTGCTCAACTGCATGAAATGTTGTCCTTGTGCACTGTGTACCCAGTTTGTAGCAAAATTTGCCACTATGTGGCTAAAACATGTGAGAATATCCCTTAGAAGTCAATGTTAATAACTTGTTTCATTCCACACTCTTAGCAAACCTTCATCTTTCCTTTTGTGTTATCCCTTTCATTTCATATCCCTTGTGTTTTTATAAGAAAAAAAGTCTTGAGGAATACTGTTCCCTGTGCATACTGGTATTTTTTTTTTCTATAACCACTAATTTTTAGTGTAAATAGCAATGGGTGATCTCTTGTTCACATTGTCTTCCTTCTCTGAATCTGCACAATGCAGCTTCCTCCCCTGTTTCCTTCTTCCAGTGCCATGAATTCTGAGTTTCCTCTTTGCTTCTCTTACCAAGTCTGTGCTACTAAGGAAAAAAAACCTTACCAAGGCTGTTTGAAAAAAAAATCACATTGGACAATATACAAGTTTATTTTCTTCCTTTTTGCTGCTCTCTATGCCAGTTCTTCAAAAATTCATTGCATTTCTCTCACCTTCCTAGCTTTCTCATTCTCTTCCTTTTTATATCCTGCTTCTCTCACCATTTTTCTTTCTCTTTTTCCCACTCTTGTTCTAATCTCTTCACATTTTTGTATATCTTTGCTAAGCATATTCTACTTTCATATCTCCTGCTTTTTTAAAAATGTTGTGCTCTTAACTATGTTGACCTCTTGTTTTTTGTCTGTTGTACCTCTCAATGTCATCCTTGGTATGTTTAGTATTAAATGTATTGGTTTCTCATGTTCCTTTTTTATATGACAGTGGTTTTCTCTTTGTTTCCATTTCCTCCTTTCCGGTGCTTTCTCGTGCATTTTCTGATCTGTCAGTTCTCTTCAGTGTCTTCTTATAGGAGCAGTGTTTGTAATAGAGAGTGGTTGTCAGGTCCTGTATCCATCCCCCTGCCCAGTTTCTTCCAGGAGTTCGGAGTATATTGTTTCCTTTCGTGTTTCCTCTTAGGTCCTCATCTGTAGCAGTTTTGCTGTGACTTTTTTTTTTTTTTTTTTTGGACATGTGAGTAAAGAATGAGATGGGCACTTGATGTGGGATTGAAATGTCAGAACACAATGGTGTTTGTATCTTAATCACTCACCCAAGGAGGGGCTTGGCAAACCAGCCTTGAATGGACCTGTGTGGGATGTCTGTGTCTCCCAGTGAGCAATCCAATAATCATGAGATTAGTTATGTTGATTCTGCAGACTTCCACCTTTTTTCCCAACTATCTTAAGATTCTCAAAGCCTTATCCAGCCTGCAGATAACCTTTTGTCATCAGTGCTGTCTCCTCAAAAGTTCCTTGGTATTTCATCTTTTGAGCTCAGTCTCTTTGTTTAAGGTCAGTATTAAATAGAGATGGATTATTTAGTTTAGCAGAATGAGATCTCTTTGAAGCAATCATTTCAGAATGTAGTTTTTATGTATTTTATCTAAAAGTTATTAATGGGATTTTGAGACAACTTTTGTATTGATGGAAAATGTGCTTTAAAAACAATTTAAATTTCCTTCATATAATTTTTTGTTTAGTTAATATTAATATTAATGTTAATATTAATTTAAATGTATGTTCGTGTTTAACTGGTCTATTACCCTGCATGCACATCCTTAAAAAGACATGGTAACTGTCTAGATTTCTTTCTTTTTTATTCCCCACTCCTTTCTGTACTCTTGGTGACATTAAAGAGTCTTCTCTGTCTGGTTGAACTTTTTGCAGAAGCAGGGTATTGAATTGTACAAGTCCTTATTTTTTTTTACAGAGTGCTGATTATTCATGTAAGCTATAGCAATAGAGAGAAGTTATTTTAGTAATATGTAGGAATTCAAAGGTTTGTGGAAATCAAAATAATTTATTCATATGTTTTGAAAAGTTCATCAATTTCTCCTACCCATCCAAAGGACTGGGAGAGGGACACCTAAACCCCAAACCTTCAGAGTTATGATTACATCAGGACTGAAAACTACTGCAGCCTTGCCTTCCTGAAACTGTAGACAGCTCCAGAGTGCTTGGTTCTGATGTGTCTTTTTTTTTTCAATCAGCAGCAATCTGAATTAAACAAAATTGCTCAGTGAACCTCAGGGGCTGCTCTGAAGCCAGTGAGGGTGGAACTTTGCACTTGGAGCTGGTACTGCAGGTGTGCATTAGGATAAGTACACCAAGATGCTTTCTGATTTCTTCCCAGCTTGGAGGAGAGGTTGAACTGCCTTTTATTGAGGGACATTAGAGGCTTTTGAAGGAGGTGAGATAGAATTATTGACCACTGACCATCAGCACACACCTGTGGGATTAACTCAGTGTCTGTTATCCTCATAGATTTGTGCTGATGATCACTGGGCACATACAATTATGCACTATATAAAGTGTTCTCTAAAGTGTTTCACTGTCTAAATGAGTTCTGTTCAGCTTAGGTAAAGGACTGGCAGTTTTTAGTGTCAGGATGAAAGCTATTAACAAGCAACTGCAGGTTGTTTAATCTGGTATTCTTCATATAGATTTAAGGAATACATAGAGAGTGTTACAATTCTACATTCGCAGGGCATCCTAAAATAAACTATATAGAGTTGTGCATGTAAAATATAAGGAACAATTATAGTCCCTGATTAAGTTTTCTTATCTATACTAATAATTCTAATGATAAGAATTAAATCCCAAGCAATTACATGAAGATGGATACTTAATCCTTTAATAGATGATTGCATGTCCAGAAGTATGCTAAATTTACATATTGAGTAGGTTTTGTTGCATATTTGGGCAAGAAACTGATACTGATATGATACGGTGTTTTCAGCAGCTCTCAAAATCAGTTCTCTATGGAAAATTCCCTCATTTTAATGAATATTTATTTTCTACATTTCTTGCCCGACAGCTCTTTTCTCCAGTGATGGAGAGGATCAGCTGGATGATTTCCAGGGCAGGGCATTGCTGTGATTTACAGAATGAGTGATGTGAGGCACAAAGTGCTCTTCTGCATGAATGAGCTCTTCAGCACCTGTCCTAGAAGCAGAATTTTCTAACTACACTTGGCTTGATGCCCATAACTATTGGATACTTAAAAACTTAACACACCCACCTTTCCTTTCTAGAATTTCTGCATTATTGTGGACTTGTGTTTCTGTACCTACATATATAAGGTTAGATACCTTTTCCTCACTCTTTCAAACACTTTACTTGGACTCATCAAATAAAGTCTCAACTAAAGTTCTTTTGAAGACCTGTGTTCTTATAACTGGTAGTTTTTCATGGGGCATAAAACAGTTTTTTGGGATAATTTACTGCTATAAATACAAGATATATGACTGAATGTGAGACTAAACTTTACTGCTGGTCACTGTAAGTATCCTTAAAACTACATATGATAAAAATCTATGTCACAAAATATATGGGTAAAAATATGTTTCAGTAAGTAGTAGACAGTGTTAGTTTTGGTCTGCTTTTACGAGAAGATTGATCTTTATATTTGGTTGCTTTTTTATGTGCCACACAGTGTAGAGAAGTGAGAGAAAAAAAAAAATTTCAGCAATTAAAAAATAAGAAAAATTACATCTGGGAGTTCATGAAAGAAGAGAGAGGAAAATGTGTTTTTATGACTCTTTCAGAGGTCTAGAACTTCCTGTTGGAATTCTGTGGTCACCTGATTTTTTCTTTCCATAACAGAGGCATTGTCAGTGTGTTATGAAGACAGCTCAATAAGCATGTGCTTTTGAGTTCTTTTTTTGTTATTTGGGGTTTTTTTTCCTTTTCTCCTTTATAAAAACTGCTTTGGTGATAGTGGCTGAGAGTTCACACTTTAATTTTAGATTCACTGTATTACCTTTGAAGTTCACAGGAAAACAACAGTGGCACCAGCCTTGTCTTTTTTCCTGGCTGTAGTGTCTTGCCATGCAGTTGTGCTGTGCCTTTTCCTTTTACAGAGATCAGTGACACGTTCATTCTGTCACTGCTGGAGTTGGGTATTTTCCCCAAGCATGGTTCAAGCCATGTGGTGCTGTCTCTGTCAGGTCTATGTGTGCAATATTCCAGGACTTCTTCACACTTGCTGCAATACCTGTTACTCTGAACTAAATTGCATTGACCTCTGGGCCTCCTTTTATCAAGTTAATGTTTCTCTATGATAGAGAACAAAATCAAACCCTTCTTTATCCATGGAATTATGTGGTTTCTGCAGGAAACTGTGACCACATCTGTGATTTCATGTTGATTATCTGACCTTGTTCATGATGAAGGCTTGAAGTCATGAGATGAGGTGGACATTCATCATAATGATCAAGGTTATGCTCTCTTTAGACTAAGATACATTTGTTTTTACTTTATATGTCTGATTCTTACATGACTAATTTTTATTTTTTAGGTAAATTGACACAATGTGGAGCAACAAGTCTAATGAGGTGCCTCTCCAAAATCCGAGGCATAACCAAAGCAAGGATTCAACCAGAGGTAAGGATTTTCTCTGTCTGTTCTACTGCCTTGTTTTGGGAGATATTTTGTCATGAGTTGTTTGAAACTTTGGGGAGTTGTTCCAGAAAGCATTCTCCTGCCTCAATTTGGGAGCGAAGTGCGTGTGGCTTCCTTTTCACAGATAGCAGTTTTGTACTCTGATCTCTGGAGTATTTGCTGATCTGCATTAGCAGTTGCCAGCCTGGGATATGGTTGCCAAGATGGCACAGAGACAGATTATTTTAAAGGGCTATAGAGGAGGAGCAGTGCAGGAACAGAAAGTGGGAACTGTTGGCTCTTGAAGGAATTGAGGAAGAGCCTCTGTGACAGTTGCTCAGTTCCAGAGTGGTGATCTTGTCTCCCTCAGCTAGAGAAATTGTTTAGTTTTTTACTATTATGATTGCTCTAATTTAGGAAAGGGGGTGCAGAAAAATTTTAAAATGACAGTACTTCCCTGAAAAAATCTTCCTGAAAGGAAGAAAGGTCTCATCTGTAAAGCAACTGAGTCGCATGCTAAGCCTGTGGCTCAAGATTGATCATATGGACTCCAGAAATTATTTTGAAAGTAGAGAAAGATTATTACTTTATATCTGTAAGAGAACATTATTGCTGATTATTTCCTGTGTTGTGTTCAGTTTCTTTTAAAATTACCTACTTTTTGAAGATGTAGTGTTCTGTGGACAGGAAGCACCATCTCAAAGTTGTTTCTGTACTGCTTCCCTAACCCTCTTCCTTTATGTTCTTGCATCTAGCCTGAAATGAAGTTGGCAGTTTTTTTACTATAAGGAAGGAGATTTTTTTCTTTCATTTCTCTGTTACTACTACCCTTCATGGTTCTGACACAGAGATGTTGTGTTTTATAAACCATTAAATGTTAAGAACTATTAGAAACAAAAGAAGAGGGGAACTGAGGAAGTAAATATTTATAGGGGAAAACACTACTACATCCTCCTGAGCTCAATTGCTTATAGAGTAGGTGCTGTCTGTTTAGATTAAAAGGCTTGGGTTAGTACCTCCTGCTTGTTCACAAACATTATTTCTGTTTTGTTTGTAGGGTGTACAGTTCAGAAAGATTACAATTCTGCTGTTTGAAGCTTAGGTTTTGAGTAGTCTTTCAGTGACCATGTATTCATGCTTAGTTTACTGAAGAAGAAAATGGAAGGGGGAAAAATAAGGTAGTTAAACCTTTATATAGAAATATATAATATTAGGTATAATAGAAAAATATAAAGTATTTATGTTGGGGTGGATAACCAGCTTCATTTTACCTTCTCAACATCTTCTATTTTATGTGGTGGATTTGAGTTCAGGTGTCATCATGCATTCAACCTAACCTAGTAAACTCATGTTACATTAAATACTTCATAGCTTTGTTAAGATGAGCCTTGACTGATGACAGTCTTTCATAGAGGAGATTTATAGGCTGGAACTGTGTAGTGAGAAGAAATTGATTAGCAAGCATATGAATATTGTTTTGAAGCAACATTTTATTTCAGTTTTTCATGTACTAATGAGAAATTAATTTTTTTGTTTCTGCCTTGGAAGATCTAACTGCAGCATGGGCTTCTTTTTCTCAGACTAAGGCTGCTGTAAGTAAATTTTTTTTTGCTTTTTTTTTCCTTGGGGTTTTTTGGTTTGAGTTTTTTTACTCATTTTCAAATCAGTTAGTGGCTATGAAAGCTTTAACCCAAAGTATTATTTTACTTAGTGATTGTCTCTTCAACAAGTTGGAAATAGCACAAAGCTGTGGGAGTATGTGAATGTTGAACATTTTTGTATCTTGAGAAAAGTTTTCTGCTCACAAGGAGAAGCTTCTGCCACAGAAAGCTCAGTCTGGAGTGTAGTAATACCTTTTTATTTAACAAAGGGATGATGTCACATATTCCTGAAAACTTGGAAAAATAGCTCTCCCCTGCTTACCTAAACTAGTCGGAAACTGGGGCAACACCAATAAAAAATATTATATTTAATAATTTTCCATTCTGAGCATTGAGGTTGCTGTATTTCTGTGGGAATTCACTTAGGTGCTTAAGATGCAGCAGTTTCTAAAACCTTGCTTTAGTGAGGCCAAGCAGTTCAGGTTTTCATGGAATTCAGCTCTTTCCTGTAGCCTTGTCCCTCTTTTTTCTCAGTAGCTGAGCATCACTGTGGGGTTTTACATGTGGAATTTGTATCATGCTCCATTTATAAGGGAGTATTACAGAATTTTTTCCAAGTGGAATTAATATTTTATTCAGGCCAAGCATTAAGTCTCAGGATGGCATGTTATTATTAATTTTTTCAAAACAGCCTACTTAAGGGAACAAAACTATGCAACAAAACCTAATTTAGATAATCTTATTAAACAAAACTCAAAAGTAGTTTCTGGCCATAAGACTGTACAATTTTGCAGTGTCAGCCTTGTGAAGTTGTTCTTGCTTGCAGTTTGATTTGTCATGAAAAAGGAAAAATTTGTCACATTCAGGGGGAAATAAAAATGAAGCTTAAAAATAGAAAATAATGTACTAATTTGCATTATCTTCCAATTCTAGCTACGTCATATAGAGAACAAATTGGAAATAGCTCCCACCAGCACGGCTGTGTTCGATTCAGTCATGGATGCCAAGAAGCCCTCTGCTAGTGCCAGCAGGAAGAGCAGCAGGAAGGGTATGTATTATTGAGGAGAGAACATGTAAGGCAGCATAAAGCCACTGCATTCTGGGAAAGCTTGGGTTCTCCCTGCCCCCAGCTTGTCTCCTGTCTGTGGTCTTTATTCCTGAAACTCTAATTGCCCAGGAAAAACTGATGTTTCCTTCCCTGAGCTTAGGAAGGAGTGTTCTATCCCAGTCACTTGATTAGAGGGGATGATAGGACTTGCCCCATGCTGTGAGTGAGCAGTGCTCTTCCCACTCTGATAAGAAGTTTGCTAAATCTGATGCTTCTCTTATCTGACTGAAGAAGAGGATTTGCTTATAGGAAATAAGCCCTCATTTTATATACTAGGAGTGTTCTGGTAGTGTGCTACTGCAGAACAGACAGATCGACCTCTAGTGGCAACACAGCCAACTTCACAGATTTAATTACTTATAATTAATCTTTAAGCATTATTATCTCCCTTTAAGTATGGTCATTGTTTCAAGCACTTACTGCCTTGCTCCTAGTTGCTGAAATCAGCTTGTTGAAAAAGAGAGAGCTGCTCAAACCCAAGAGAAACTATGTCAATTATTCAGCCCCAGGAGCTTTCTCTTTCTGTAGAGGTAGATACATAGAGGATTCTTTGTTTTCTGCTTCAGGTTCCCGGTCCTCCAGCCAAAATAAATCTAGCAAGGAGAAATCCTCACGCAGCCCTCTTCGAGCAACCACTCTGGAAAGCAATGTGAAAAAATGCAGTCGTGTGGAATTTCGTGAACCATTGGCTTCATACAGGTCAGTGCTGGGACAGCTGCCTGTTGAAGAAAAACATGCTATGATTAGATTTAAGCTAATAGTGGTGTTTGTGACAACTCCTCAAAAATTGGTTTGCTTCCTCCCATCACCCACCCACATGACAGCATGTGGTGTTGGACTTTTTAGTAAATATTACAAATTTATATTTTATTCAGTGAATACGAGTTTAAAGTTCAACTGTTTTGAAATGGGGCTGGGTCATCAAGTGGTATGACTGTGGTATTAGTGACCTGATGGGTTTGATAGGTATTTAGTTTCAGTAATAAGGACCAAAAAGACTGTTTACTTATGCTTTTCCAGCTTTCTTTCACTAGTTTTTCAACATATGTTCCAAAATGTGTTATGAAAACAGTGTGGAGCAAGAGTAGTACTAGTAGTACTAGAGCTAGTACTAAAGATACATTCTATTTTTGTGTGTGTGGGAAACTCATACAAGAACAGCTTCTCATGGAACAAAGGTGGCACAAAACATGGTTATTATGCTGACATCTAAATTTTGGTCTCTTTTTCCACTACTTGAGTCAGCTGTGAGGTGGTCCTCCTTGTCCCATGTGAGACGGATTTGTCAGTTTTGTTAACTGAGTAGCTCATGTACTAGTTGTGCTTCTCTAAAGTTCAATACTTGTTATTTAAAGCTTTTCCCATTTAAATTGAAGGGTGACATTACTGCTTGCTGATTTTCTAGTCTAAATGTTATATATAGTTCTTTTCAGACAGAGGGTGCAACAAATGAAATTTTGAGCAGAGGTCTATTTCTGTTTCATCAGACTTGCACTATTAAATGTGAGGTGGTCAGACTTTAAAAGAACTTGCCTTTAAAGTGAAGCCAAGGTAGAGAACATCATTCATTTCATTGATGAATGTGCTGATTGCTGAGTTTGAAGGTCCTACATTTGTGTTTCTGATGGTGAATTTTTTTCCCCTTCTGTTATATCAGGGATATATATAGTTCTCTGTCTTATCACAGTTCTAGCCAGCTTGAGGCCAAGCAACTGCTGTCTGGTTTGGAGCTGAGTGAAGCAGAAGGGAAGAGTGAACTCCCAGCCTGTCTGGCACATGAGCAGGATGAGCAGGATGGGCACAGCAGAGGCTTTGCCAGTCCCTTCCCTGGTGCTGCAGACGAGACCATCGTGAGGTACCTGAATGACAGACCGACCATCGATGCCTTGCAGAGTAACGGGGCATTTCTTAGGGTTGCAGCACCTCCAAGACTGGAAGAAGAGAAAAACAGTGGCTCCAGGGGAGATGAGAGTAGCACTAGAGCTTCTCAGAGTAACACATCCCAAGACAGTGAACTGAAAGTGTCGTCCCCTTCTGCCAGGAGTATTTGCAACGCTCACAGGCTGGAAATCCTGAAACAGCGGCAGCATGATGCCAAGTTGGAGAAGCTGAAGGAGAGGATCCGAAAGCAGTGGGAGCATTCTGAGGAGCTCAGTGGCAGAGGGCAGCACTTGGGATATGCTGAGCAGCCTGTCGTGGTAACTAACGTGGAGAACACGGTGACTCCCAAGGTCAGGAAGGTGACAGCTGTGCCTATTGCTCCATCATACAGAGGTATGGAGGTGCAGGTCCCCTCCCTGCTGGCTTTATGGGGTGAGGGAGCAGAGCTCAATCCACTGAGCAGCATTTCAAAGCATGGACCTGGCTTGTAGCTTGGTTTTGGGAAATATGAGGGTGAATAATATAGTTTGATCACAAGTAGAAGGAAATTCTTGCTAATTTACAGAAGTGCGAGTTCCTTTGAAATTTTTCCTATTTCTTAGAATTACTTTAAAAAGAAGCTCACTGTATTGGTGTTTGGGTTGATTGCAGTATTTTTTTTATGGTCTCAGGGCTTACTAACATTGTATTGATTGAAAAAGCCTTTCACATTTTTAATAGTCTTTTCCTCACCCAGTCTGCTGTTTTTCAACTGTGAGCAAGTGTGGCAGACTGGTCTATTGGTTTCTTCTAATTTAGCATTAGAAATGCACGTAGTTCCTTTTTTTACTTAGCAGTTTCCCATCCCTTCCACTCTGACAAAGCTGTATTTACATTTTATGGAGTTATTTTAAACTCTTGAATTGTTTCCTTTCAGGTTTCAATCCTGCTGAAACAAGAATTCGCACTCCAGATGGAAAGATCTGGCATGCGGACGAGTTTCGTATTAGTCGGGAGCTTTACAGGGATATTGCACTCCAGTTAAAAGGTGAGCCTCAAGCAGAATTGATTAAGCTGCACAATCTTCTCCAAGAGGCAGAGCAATATATTTTGTACAAGTCTACAAAGTCATGGAAACAAAACATTGGAGCAATGAGTGTTAAATATATTGTGTGTCTCTCTGCAGGAGGAATAACTTACTGAACATGAAAACAACAACAAAATAAGTCCTTCTCCCCATTCTCTCATTCAAATACTTTTAATAGAAAACCAGTACTGAAAAGAATCAAGTAATGGCATTTCTTTGAAACAGGAAAAAAGAAAAGTCTCCATTAGAATAACTTTTGTTTAATTTTGTTTCTTTTTTATACATGTTTGCATGAATGAGTACTATTTCCTGGTTAAAAGGACAAAACCCACTTCTGATTTCTGTTTTTAAATGTACTGCTCCAAGACACAATCTTTATTCATCTTTCACTCTGAAAAGCTGCAGTACCACTGGCAGCTCTTTTCTCTGGGTGAGCTGAAGTAGGATGCCCAAGTGTGCTTTTCTTATTTGCTGGGCTGGCTGTGGTGGAGTGCTGTAAGCTTAAATTGCCTCTGACTGACTGAGTTGGGGGAGGGGGAAGAGATCAGGTGAATAAAAGGGAAGGGAATGGAAAATAAAATCCCAAGAGAACCTCTGGTTTTGCAGCATAAGAGCTTACTTATTAAGAGTAACTTTTCTCTTTGCTCAAAACATTTAAACAAAAGGGAAAATGCATTGAGATTTAAATTTGTAGATATCTGTGTCCTAATAAACCAATTTGTCTTTTTTCCTTGTAAAACTCAATAAGTTAGGGCTTTTTATGGAATCACTCATTAAAAAATAGTTCAGAGAGATGCTCCTTTTCAGTAAAATAATTTTGCAAGTACACTGTTCAGATCAGTCTGTGAAATTAATGCCAAATTTCCACAGATTTTAATCTACACTAGCATTTATTTTTTTAGCTTTGGCAAGCATAACAAGCTGTTTATAGAAATTAAATTTTTTTAAAAGCTTCGTTGAAGAGATCCAATTAAAAGGCATTTGGATCATGTGTCCAGTGCCTCCAAATGGAAGGAGCTGCGTGTGTTGATCCACACTCCTGTTCTGATGCCATGTGCAGAACAGCTGTTGTGGAATGTGTCTCCTTTCTGAGCTGAAAAGATTATACTGAATAGCTGATTGCTAGTAAACAAATGCTGGTGCTGCACATAATACATACTGTAAATGTATTTTTAGGTTGTCAGATTATCTATCCATGTGTTACTTCTGTATTAAATTTACAGTATGTGGTGTTTTGGGTGTGTACAGTCAGTTGTATCAGAACTGTTCTTTGCTCTCTAGTGCTGAAATAATCTGTTATATCTCTGCTACCTACAGCAGCACTGTTCTTTACAACAAAAAGATTTTTATGTGTTAGCATAGACCATACAGGATATCTTCATCTTTGTATAGCCGTTAGGCTGAACAACAGTGTATGGACCCCAAGCTTCCAGTAATTTTGTCTCAAAGATGTTCAGGCCATACTAGGACAAAATTGCTGTAATAGGAGCAGGGTGGGAAGCAGTCTGTACTTTCCTGGAGTCAGGAAAAGGCTGTTTGCTGCTAAAAGAGGTGAGGAGGAAATTAACTTTATGCAAATGCATCACTGAGGCCTCTGGTACTCAGTGCATTGATTGTCTTCCCTGCTCTTGTTGTCAGCCTTAAAGGCAGCTAGAAAATTTGTAGGGAAAGGGTGCTAAAGGTGAGAAGGATTCCTAAAATTCCATCCCTACATATTTGAAATATAACCTCCTGTTCTGCCTCTAATGCTTCCTATGGACATCCATCAGAGAGTGGATTAATTTAACATTAAATTGGAAGTTGTAAGTGTGTGCATTGGCATATAAATAAAGCTTCAGATCTGTCAATAGAGGGGGTTGCATCTTGATTGTTTTAGGTTGTCTAATGCCATTCTTTAGAGAAAAGGAACCAGAAAACAGTGGTAACAGTGGCCAGAGTTCCTCATGTGCTGAATGTGCTGCCATGCATGAATGTGGAAGCAGCAGCCCGTGTGTTCATGAACCACATGTCTTTGTGGGACATTAAAGCAGTAAAATGTAGTATCTGTAGCAGAAGAGAACCAGCAGTTGTTCATGTTAAACTCCCAACAGTTCTTTTCAAAATGAAAATTAACTTTGTGAAGAACTGTTATGGCCTTGCTGTGGCTTCACTGCCTTCCAGTGCATAAGTAAACAGACCTTGATTCAAAATTCCCTTGCTGTGAGGATTTTAAAGTGCTGGACTGGAAGCCATTGATCTGGATATATAATCTGGGAAAGTCAGTGAATTCTATTGTGCTTCCCTGAGTTCTGGTTTTTCAGATGTTGAAGCAAGCTTGTTATTCCCTGTTCTCCCCTGTGAGATATCACTTAACAGCTTTTGTTTGTTTTTAGAGGATTCAACAGTGAAAGGAAAATCTAGTGAGAGAAACAAAGAGAAGAAAGCAAGCAGACCAGTGCGGAAAGTGCAAAAACTGACACGATTGTCAAGTCCAGAGTCCAAACAAGGTGACTATTTCTGCTGTAGAGGGAGGATTGTTGCCTGTCCTTCAGAGATGAGTTTTGTCTCCAGAAAGAAAAACTAAAGTGTATTGCTTTAAAAGCCTTCTTAGATGTGCAGCCATGCTGTTGTAGTGAGTTTGTACTCTGTGCTGCATTGAGGGTTATGTATGGTTTTGTTGTTGGTTGGTGGCTGTGTGCACTTTTTTGGGGGTTTATTTTAATTTTTTGCCTTTTCACTTGCTGTATGCACCTTGAGGAAACTGCTGCAGAGGGTGAGTTTCTTGTGGGGAGAGAGATATCCTTAGGTATCTGTCAGGGTAATGTAAACAAAAAGAAGCAGTAGCTCTGCTCTGTATCCTGTTTCTGTTTGAAGCTGGTTAGAGCCTGACCCATGGCTCAGTCAGCAATGCTGAGACATCATATTAAAGTCAGTGCCAGTGGGACTTGCCGAGTTGTTCTCCCATCAGGTGAGGAGGGGCTGCAGTCAAAGGTGTTCTGTGGGATGATTTCTCAGTGGGGAGGCAGAGGACAGGATGCTCCTGGTTCTTCTCTGGTTATTGTTCTTCCACGTTTCAATTTGTTGCTATTCTGCACCTTCAGTTCTGGCTTAACCCAGTCCTGGCTTTTTCAGTTGGTGAAAGAATGTAAACACACATTCCCTGATTAGTCTTCCAAATCTTGGTATTTTTAAAGAAATGTTTATTTCTTTTACCAACTGAGAACTTTTTATACCCACTGTTGTCTGACAGTTCCACTGATTATTAAATACAATTTAATTATTTAGAGAAGATGATGCAAGCAGGTTACTCTAGAGCTATGCCTTATAGAAGAAAATAAAATTAAAGATGTGTGGAATTCTGTCAGTGCTTCTTAGTTTTCCAGTAGTGTGAATCTTTGACATTGGCAGCAAAAGAATTAGGAAGATTTCCAGATACTCTTTATATTTTCTTTTAGTTTTCATACCAAATGAGTAGCTATGGCTGCAATCACACATAGAGCAATTTCTTTTCTTTAAATATGTGTAAGTTTAGGCACCTTTTGAGCCCCTCTTAAGGTTTTACATTTCTCCTTATGTACAGTGACCCATAATCTGTAAACATTTTGAAGAAAAGAAAAAGCAGCTTTAAAAATTATTACAAAGGATTTTTAGAGAGTGAATATGTGCTTCTGCATGCTCTAAATCCTGCTTGTGAATATTTTGTGGTGAGGAATACTAATACTTCAAGTGATAAGCATGGATTTGCTCCCTCCTATGCTGCTCAATCCCTGCTTAAGGAATCACACTCAGCTGTCTTATATATTTATGACAGTTCCCAGGAGCACAGGGCAGCCCCAACAATCCCACCCTGTGCCTCAGTGTTGTCCAAATGTTTCTTGAGCTCCGTCAATCTTGGGACTGTGTCCAGTTCCCTGGGGAACCTGTTCAGTGCCCAAACACCCTCTGAATGAAGAATGTTTTCCTAATATCTAACCTAACCCTCCCCTGACACAACTTCAGGCCATTCCCTCAGGTCTTGTCACTGGTTACCATGGAGAGATCAGTGCCCACTCCTCTGCTTTTTCCCTTGCAAGGAGTTCCTCTCTGCTTCAAGGGAGTCAAAAGCTCCAAGCTCCAGCCCCTCCATTATATACAAATCCACCCCTTGTTACAATGTACTAAATGTGCAGAAAATGATGGCCTGAAATCCCTGGAAGACAAGAACCAGCTCTTATCCATCCTCCTCCAGTCACTGCAGTAAGAAACTGCTTACCATGACCACGGCTATTAATAGCCATGGCTCATGTTCTGCCCCATTGGCGTGTTTTAGTTAAACAGCTGACTTGAAATGGAAGATGACACTTTACACTGGCTCTTTAAACACACACAGAACTAATTGAGAACAGTGAGTTCTGCAGGAGAACCCCTTTGGCTGATGCCTCTGTTTCAGAGAGGCTTGTAGTGACGTGTTTCAAGTGACAGCTTGAAATAAATAAATAAAATAAAAATTGACTTTTATAAAATACTTGGGTAATTTACAATGCAGGCAAGAAGTTCTGCTAACAAAGGGTTGAGTAGTGGGCTGCAGACTTCTGGTTAAAATAACAACAAGAAAGGGGGCTGGAAACTGAGGACTGGGTTTGCCAAAACAATTATTCTGCTGTGCTGGATTTCACTTGACATTGTTGGTATCCTGTCTTCAAAGTGCTGTTGGGCCCAGTACAGTGTCCTTTTTGTCTGGCTGTGGTGATCTCATGCTGCAGTAGCTGGGTCTCTTTAGGCAGAGTGCTTGGAGATAGAACCTGAAGTGGAATTGTTAAAAATCAACTGCAAATTGTATATTCAAGTTAGGTACTTTTCTAGCAATTAAGTACCCCTGAAAGGTCTGATTAATTTACAGACCATTAATTATCTGAATTAATCTAATTAAATTTTCTTTTTTATACTGTGTTTTTCTCCAAAGTGCTTTTATTATTAAAAAAAAAAATATTAGTAATATTGGAGGTTAGTGTGTTGAAAGGTGAGTTGAATAAACCTGTCATTTAATCTACCCAATATTGGTTAAAGATGCCACCATAACCAATTGTTATCATTTAATTATATGATAATAAGATGATAAAATAATCCTAGAACATTTTGTGTTTCTGTCACCTGCAAGGTATTCTATCTTTGAATTGTGTGTCAACTAATAGGGTTTATTCTTAACTGTTTTCAGTGCTGGAATAGAAGTCCCTGCTAAGAGACAGTGAGTTAGCATTGGTGTAAAACATCTGCTGCTTGATATTTTTTAACCTCCTCACAAGACATGTGTCTCAACAATTAATAATATGTAAAAACCTTTAAAGTAATTTTGTGGTTTTTTCCTAGGGTATTAGCAGATATTATTTTGGTAGGAAGGTTAAGGGGTTTTTATATCTCACCTTTATTTTTGTTCCTCTTATTGCAACATTTTAGTTGTTTTTATCTTTTTATTTCTTATTTTCCATATTTGAGTGGTGGTGAACAGCTCTAGAAATATTACCCCTGTCCCTAGCAAGGCTTATTTGTGTATTTTAGAGCTGCATAACCTGTTCTTTTTTTCTAAATCAGTTTTTCTAGGGCTTTAATGTGCTGCACTGTGTTTTGGGTGTTACAGTGGGACATCAGCGTTCTGTTTGTGTCACTGCAGCTGTACCACTAATTCAGAATTAAATGGTACAGAAATGATGAATGGCTGCAATGAATACTTCTTCCTGATATCATGGCAAATCCTTTAGAGCTTGACTTTTATTTATTCTTTATTTTGCAGGTGGAAACTATGTGATAAGTGCATCCTCCTGGCGGGAGGGACAAAAGCTGGTAAAAAAGATCTTAGGTCCAGCTCCCAGAATAGAACAGGACAGAAGAGCTGTATCCAGTGACAGAACAGGCCGAGAGAGAGCTGCCAAGTCTGGTAAGCTGTTCTTTTATCACTGGACTTACTTCATTTTACTTTATTATATAACACTGCATGTCTGCAGACCAGAGCAGACTTCAGAGATAGAATGTTCTGAGATAGAAGTTTCTTACCAAAATTACTCCTATTTTTAACCTGGAATTTGAGGGAGGTGGGGGGAAATTTCACTCACAGCCATGGCTGATGTGCATAACCTCTGTTCCTGCGTGCATTATGGACTTTTTTTTGGTGTCACCATTCCTGCACATGGGATTTGAGGGGTAGTACATGCTGCATGGGTGCTTGGGGTATCTGGAAAAGATGAGGTATAGGTTGCAACCAGAAAATGGAGCACCTGCAAACTGTCTTTGCCTGTTGAGGCCAATGGGGGAAGGAATGGCTAGCAATGTTCCACAGGCCAGATTAATTTTCCAGGTGTGCTGTATATAATCCATAAACTGTGATTGAGCATCCCAGTTTAACAGGAATTGTGGTTCTTCCACATCAGTATAATGTCATCCATCCATGTGCATCATATTCATTGATTCCTCCACCAGCCTTTTTCAGAATTTATCCAGAAACTCAGACAGGACAATAAGGCAAGCTGGGAGCTGCTTTGCTTCCTCTGCCTGTGAGGTGGTAAAGCTGGTAAAAGTAGAAAAGGGTGTGGGCTCAGTCTGAGCAAAGGCTGCTACATTCAGACTGTGACACTGAGTGAAGCCAAGAGCTGTTTACAGCGAGTTCTGCCCTCCTCCCTCATCCTTCTTTTTGCAGCTGTTTCCCAAATTTGATTGTTACCTGACATTTTGACATCTTATTCTTTAGCAGGCTGCATTGGAAGGACAGGTTCTGATTCTAGATTGGATGTTACCCGTAAAAGCTCTTCAAGAAGTTCTGAAAGATCAAGAAGTAAAGTACGGTCTGAGACCAATCTGAGAAAACTGGAAGCTGCTTTTCCAGGTGATAACCAAGAAGATCATGCCTCTGTAAACAAGCATTTCCTGCCCATGGAGATACGTGGAATTCTTGATGACCTGCAATTGGATTCCATGAGTACAAAGCAAGAGACAGATGTAGAAAAGCAGAATCAAAAATCTGTTTTGCCTGCTCAAAATCTGAGGAGCCACAGTCCAACTAAAAGGAAACCAGACAAGGTAGCAGCCAGTGAGGAGCCTCAGGTGATCTCTAAGAAACGCCACTATGACAGTGATGAGGTTCGTCAGTACATCATCAGGCAGCAGGAGGAGAGGAAGAAGAAGCAGAATGAGGAGAAGAAAGCACAAAAGGAGGCAACAGAACAGAAGAACAAAAGGCTCCAAGAGCTCTACAGAAAGCAGAAGGAGGCTGTTAGTAAAGTGAAGAATGTGCCTCCTCCTGAGCCTTCAGCAGCCAAACGGTTACAGGAAACCTATTCCAAACTCTTGCTGGAACGAACACTTTTAGAAGAGCCACCTCAGCTGCCTACAGTGCAGGAAACACAGGTACAGCTGATTCACTAACTCAATGTCTTGCAGTTGTTTGCAGGAATAGGAGATGGTACATTTAGGGAGGTTGTAACTCGTGCTGCTCTGGTGGTTATTGGTTAAGAAAAAATAACAAAATACGTAGCTTTGCTTAAACACGGTGATTTCAACTTGATAGTGGCTGCTTTTTGGCCTAGCAAGACCTACTAGAAAGCTGACTGAAAATCATCTGTCTATTTTAAGGAGAGGCTGAATTCTGGATATTCTGGATAGCCTTTTCAATTGTAATGAGGCAAGAGCTCCTAAACTCTGACACACTTTTGAAAATGCATTTTTCTGGTTGTCTTCATCTCTAGCCCAGACCTGGTTATCAACCATCTGGGGAATCTGACAAAGAAAACAAGGCTCAAGAGCGTCCTCCGAGTGCATCTTCCAGCAGTGACATGTCCCTTTCGGAGCCACAGCTGCCACTACTGAGGTGAGCACATGGGGCCTTGGGAGAGAGAGGAAGGTGCTCCTGTTTTCACCACTGAAAGGTGAAAATAGCCTTGACTCTTGAGTTCCTGTTCCAGCGAGAGTAATTTTCTTCACATCAATTACAGCATTTTCCTCGCAGTAAAGAGGAAGCTGATACAGGAATCCGTATGAAAATTTTGGCTATGGCTGGCTTGCGAGTGTGTAAATAAATGTAAATAAGTGAATGGTGGTTGCTGGTAATGTTTTGTTGACATCAGTGGGATGTGTATTTCATATTGAGACACTCTTATTTCCTCTGCCATTGGGCAAGAGTAGCTGATCCTATGAATGTATCTGTTGATTTTTTTTTTTACTTGATTTGCTCAGTGTTGCTGTTTAATCTATTGTCTTGGATTCAGCCATTAGTTACTCTCTATGAAGTACCAAACACCTCTGCTTCTGCTTGGAGCTAGCCTTTCCCTATTTGTTTTCAGGCAGCTTTCCCAATTTTGAATTGTTCAGTGTATTATCAAAGTTTTCTTACTGCAAGTCAAGGTGCCTAACCAAGATGTAATGAACTAAAAACGCTGATATCCTTGGTATCCCCGTTGTGCAAGTGTCTTAATTTTTAACTACATAATTAATTACTACTTCTTAAGTGTATATTTGCTTCAGTATCTGTACTCTGACTTAGTAAGTGCAATGAGACCTGTTTCCCTTCTGGAAAAGTTCAAGGAAACTCAGAGAATGCCATCTACTACTTTGTGTAGAATAAAAAGCTAAACCATATAGTAAATATTGTTAGTGTAACATCATAAAGAAAAATTGTAATTGCTCATAGTAGAGGAGAGAAGAAACTCACAGGACTGCATAGGGTATTCAGAGACCCTCATAGTAATCAGAGAAGTAGTTTTTTGGGGGGACTTTTGAGGTGTTCTGGACATGGGCAGGTGATAAGGAGAAAAAAAGAAATTTCTCCCTTTTGGAGTCAGGAAGTTTTTGGAAAAGAATTATTGGTGACATTGAAAAAACTCAGCTTGTTGCAACCCTAAAACAAAGAGTACACCATCAGTGGCATTTCAGATTTGGGAAGTGCTGTGTTGCTTGGTTTGGTGTTTTTTTTACTCAATAACTTTGTGTGTCTGTTTGCTGTCCCATTCCTTGCCCCTCTGATTTCACCAAAAAGAATTTTGTCCTGAAATCAAATCTGTGGCCACGATGCTTTAATCTAAGACATCAATACTTGTGCAAGTCATCAACATAAATGTTGACTTTTCATTTCAGGAGCGATTTGATGGAGCCTCCATGGGTACAGCCAGACAGGTTGAGCCCAAGAGTCCAGCTCCACCACCCACAAGCTCTCTTGGGCTCAAGTGGAGGCCCTTGTTCCCAGCACTGGAGTCTGGAGCAGATGGACCTTCTGTCAAAGGAGTGTGATGCAATGTTGGCAGGCAGGATGAGCCATTCTGCCCCTGTGGGGTCCCTGATGCCTCAGTCGTACCTGAATTCATCTGCTGCACAGGAAAACCTCTTAGTAAAACTTTCTGCCAGCCAGTATAAGAGCAAATTAGATCGTCTTGAGGCTTTGAAAGCTACAGCTGCTTCCCTTTCTAGCAGGATTGAAACTGAAGCCAAAAGGTTGGCTGGCACTGGTATCAACTATGGTACCATGTGGAACTCAGAATTTATGCAAGAAAACCAGGATGAGGGAAAGTGGGCAAAGGCTGTGAGTCCTCCTGTGAGGGAGGAAAATGAAAATACTTTTTCAGCCAGAATTCAAAGGATGTTGGGTGCCTGCATGTCTCATACAGCATTTGATGACAACCTTCCTGGGGTAGGCAACCTTAGTGAGTTTAAAAAGCTCCCTGAGACCATCAGACCTCTTACTGATGTAGTGAGCCTTGGATTGAGGTCTCCTGCTGCTAACAGGCATGAAGGGAGCCTGGGACATTCATCCAAGAGGCAAACAGACTCCCCAGGGCATGAGAACCAGGCATATCCTCTGAGCAAAGCCATTACTCCTCACGAGTCCAGCATTGACTCCATCAGCGAAGGGCCTCTCCTGAGTGATGAAAACCTCTCAGAAGAGGAAGGAGGCCAGCACAAACAGCTACCACTGAAAATGTTGGAGACATTAAAAGAGAAGGATTTTTGCATTCGGGAGAGAAATGCTTTTGAGCCCATAAAGGAGTTTCAGAAAGCAGCTGAGAGGTACTCCCCACTTTTCACTCAGACAAGTGACACACACAGCAAGGGGCCCTGGGAGGAACTGGCAAAGGGAAGCCCCCACAGTGTCATCAACATCTTTGCAAAGAATTACCAACTTCATGGAAAAGGTAAAAACGGGAACATTTCTCAAAGTTCTTGTGAATTGCTATTTTCCCAGTCTTACTGCTCCAAGCACTTCACACTGCACAGTTAAAGAATGTGCTTTCAGAGGTATCAAATGTGAATTGTGTAAGACATGATTTACAGCTGTCTCATGCAGGAGGCTTTCTTTCATTTTCCTTTTCTGTACAGATTTATTCCTCTTTTTATGAGTACTTTGACACTGGCCTGGAGCTCCTCAATCTGAGAAGGAGTATTCTCTGAGAAGTTGATTTTTGTCTTGTGGTTTTTTTCTTTTTACCTTCGTGTTATTTTCTTTAAAGATGATTGCATAAAATTTCCTGCAGATGACTCTAAAGCACTGTGCTCTTCAAGAATGTTTTGGTTGGAGTATGTTAATAAAGTAAAGAATTTGATAATTTGCAAAAAGAGGAAGACTGTGCTTGTTATGTTCTGTTAAAACTGCCATGGGACAGCTGTAAGGCTGTTCTCCTGATGATTTTGTGTTTGAAAGGCAGTCATTGTAACTCATGGTTGGGAGCATTTTAATTTCTATTTGATGTATGTTTGTGTTTGTTATAATTTTTGTCCTCTCCCTTCTCTCTCCACCCTTCAGTGTTTGAAGAAAGGCTGAATGGAGGCTCTGCCCTTCTGCGCCCTTTGCTCCCTGCCATGAGCCCTCCAGAGAGCATGGCTTCTTACGAGGATGATTTTGTCTCATCACAGGGAAGCAGCACTTTAACAGACAAAAAGATTTCACGTGATCTCAGGTAACTCTGTTAGACTTCCTAAAAAAATTAAAATGGAGAATTCAAGAGAAAATAGTTAATTCAAAATTTGTTTCATAATATGCTGGATATCTTCTCTGCTGCACTGTACTGTACTTGTCAAATTGATGAAGTACTTTATTAGGACCTTGCACTTAATATAGCAGCCAGCATAGTTAAAATAGAGTCCAGTATTCCTGTTCCCTGACTCATTTTTGCTGTTCTTTAGCCAGACAGGTCGCTTTAGACAAGATTCTTATCCTTTGTAGTGCAGTGAAAATTAGTTCTCTAACTTGTGTGGCTGCAATGATGCGCAGTTGTGTAGTCTTGTAATTCAGAAAAAATAGAAAAGCTATTTGTAAGTCTGAAAATGCCTTCAGTACTTCAAAACTTTGTAGTAAATATGCAATTGCTTTCAGAAAGCATTTGTCAGTGCTTACTTAGTAACAGATACATAAACTGTCTGTATGAATTTTTTAAAAGCTTTTGTTCAGATCAAAATTTGAAGACTGTAGATCCTAGACTCTCCATGTCTACTGCATGGCTTCCTGAATTTTCCAAGGCCTTCTTTTTTGTAATGAGTTATATTTATGTCTTTTGGGCACCTTGGGGGATGCCACAAGTGATCCTTAACTTCAGAAGAAAAGAAGTTAAAAGGCACTTTGCACACTGAAAATGTTGGCTGCAAAAAATTGTATCTTTCTGATTAAAACTTCTTTCTTCTGTTGGTATTATTTAGTGTATGATGCGTTGGCATCTCTTTTTTGCAAGTCTTTTGTAACCCTTTATTGAAAATTGCTTGTATTTCTGGCAGTTGATATCTGTATAACAACAAATATACGTCTGTATGCCCAGAGATTATCTGAAATGCAGAAAAAATGCAGTCATTCTTATGTTGTTCAGATATGGAGTCAAATAGCTCTTTGAGAGTTAAAATTGGAGAGGACAGTTGTTATCCATCTTTTAGTCTTTCATATTATTGGAAGCATGTTTCAGTATGTTCAATATCATATCAAACTTCCCAATGTCTTAGCTGTCATAGCATTTAATCTCAAAACCTAGAAAATGCTTTTCTGGATGGGCTGATTAGTGCAGTTTAGTCATCTGTCTCTGATTCCAAGTGTGGTACTTTTCTTGTGCACAGTGTAGCATGGGAGTTGGAAGTCCTTAATCACCATCAATGTGCTCGTTTTCAGTGTTGCTGGCAGCAGTAATTCAAGCATTCAGGAAGAAATTCCCAGTAGGAAGTCTCCCCTTGATCCTCGCTCTGTGGAGTTTGGTTCTCAGCACTCGTCTGGACCCCGGTCTGCAGCGTCTTCCCGCTCATCTGCTTCCTCTAAAAAAAGAGGGAAAAAGGAACGTAAGTGCAGCACTTGGCTGTAGAGTATTCTTTTTTATGAAGGCTTTTCTTGTTAGGAAAATTGCAATCCTACATATCTGGAAACTATAATCTAATACTGATAGGATGATGGATCGATTTATTCCTCCAGTGATTCCTTCTTAGATTCTTTTTGACTCTGATTATGCCCTGACTTTAAAATACAGTAATTTAAAGTTAAATAAGCAAGAGGTTGTTAACAGCAATGAAAAGTTTCCTTTTCTAAGCCAGCCTTCTAATAAATCAGTTAGTTTTAATATTGTGTGGGAACTATCCTTAGATTCTGTACTGAGAAAATGCCAATAGGCTTCTGAGTTATGGCCATGTTTGTGAAGTGGCAGCAAATTTGCCTGAATGCTTTGTCTTTGGATCACAGTTAGTTTTCATCAGTGCACAAATTAATAAATACATTTGTTTCTATGGTAACCTGTACATTACAAAAGCATGAAGAAGCTTGAGGCTTGGTGCACTCATAGTATATAAGCAATGGATAAAAAAAGCTAGGCTTTAAGCCAATAGAAACATGACAAAAATAGGATTAGGCATTCTAAATTATCACTCTTCCTGTTTTTTTCAAAATTCTTTATCTTTTCCTCAAAAAGCTAGGCTGTATTCTGATTATTAGTAGTAAATAATTAAATCTGTATTTTCCTTATTTAAGCTGATAATGTGCTGAAATGAAAGCTGAGTGACAGTTTTGGCTGTGAACAAAATATACAGGAGAGAACTTCATTGCCAATTCTACATTTCTTGCTTGTTGGATCTTTAGACTTCTGATCCAAAAGCTTCTTTAATCAGGGAAAAACTTCTCAATTCATTGTTTTGGGGCTTGTGATGGCAAGGTATTCACATGTAGAACCAAACAAACTTTTGACACTGTTTTTGTTTCTTAGGGTTGGACTCTTTCAATGGAAGTTCTCACCACTTTTCTGTGGAAGAAGATAAAATACTGTCTGAATTAGAGAGGGGATCCCAACAGGCTAAGAAATCCTTACCAAGTAGCAGAATTTCTAATAAAGACCATGAGCAGAACCCAGATACAGACAGCACACTGGAAAACTTGTCTGGACACTCCCTGATGAGGTAACAGGAATGTTACAAGACTTTATGCAAATATAGTGATGCTTGGAAGTGTTACTGGCTGTGTCTTCGGATATGCAAAAGGGAAGTAAAAGAAATGGTCAAATGTTAGTAGGATGTGCATGCCTGAAATATTTTTTCCCTGTGTTTTAAATATGAAACCTGGTGTCCTGTCATGTTTAGTACCTTAAGCATTGAAATGCAGTTTTTGTTTCCCTCTTCTAGCAGAGGTCTGTTAGAAATGTGTCAGGGTTTATTCAACCTGTGCAGTCACCTTTCTTTTTTCAGTAGAAACACAGACAATTTTGGTTGTACTTGAGTTCAGCTAACACTCACAAAACCTATCCAGCTCTGTGAGTCAATGCCTTTTGAGACATCCTTGGAAAAGAGTGTATTAAAAAAGAAAGAAACATATGTTTTCTGTTGCAACCTCTTTTTAGTTAGCTAAAAGGGCAGTTTTTCTGCTAATTGTCCAATGAAGGTGGTTATGAAACACTCAGTTTTCACTGCGCTTTTTTCTAAAAAGCATCAAATAATACAAGTTATCTCTCATTCTGTGTTGGTTTAGAACAGTTTGGAGGTATTGGCTTCTCTTGATGACTGTTGCTGACATCCAGGATTGGGTTTGAAAGGTCCTTTGACCTCCTAAGATATGCCAAGTGAAGCAGAATGTCTTTCCAAAGGGTTTAAACAGCCTCTGTTAATCCTCTTCAGCCTAGTAAAATTGAAATAGTAAATTTAAGAAGCATCTATATAATTTTCTCTGTTTAAAAAAGAAATGTCTTTTTTCAGGAAGCGTTACCATAGTATCTTACAAATTGTTCAGGTCAAATTTTGGTCTCCATTGCATTTCAGGAGAGAGATCAAGACTCAGGGCAGTGGTTTTTCACAATCAGTTGCATCCATGTGCTGATAACAAAACTGTTCACTCTTTAAAATGCACATGGAGATGATTGCCTCCTGACTTTCTCATGCCAGGCACCTAACAGGAGGCACTGAAACTGTTTGTCTGGTCATGTAGAACATGAAGATACTGTGTTAATTTTTTTTAAAAAAATTGTTTATGTGCTAACTAGGCTTAATATTTGGGGGGAAATAGGGTGCTTTAGAAAATGAACTCTGAACTGGGATTTAGGGACAAACCTAAATCTCATAAGGCCATTTCCTGAAGACAGACTGAGCATATGCAAACAGGCATATCCTGAGCAGGCTGTGCCCTTTGCATGGATCTGTTTGTGTGTAGGAATGGAAGAACAAGGTTATTCCTCTATTTTATCAAATGGCTGGCCTAGGAGAAATTATTAACTCCTTTTGGTTTTGTTTCACTGTCAGTTTCTCAGACAAGGGAAGACCCCAGAAGACACCAACTTCTTCTCCATCTTCCAGCTCCCAGAAAATGCTGCAGTTGGATTCTGTAGGCAATACAGCAGAAAGAGTCAAGTCACCTGCTGGCTTTTCTGGAGGTACAGCCCCAGGGCTGAAGCCAAACGTGGCCTTCACTGACGTGGGCGTGGGAACCAGCAGGTCTGCAGCAGGAGCATCCTCAGCAAGCGGTGAGTATTTGTAAACACCATGCTGATGCCAGAGCAGCTAGTGTTTTTTCTTGAGCTTTTGATGTGGGACACTGAAGTCTGTGAGGGTGAGCAGTGTGTGTTTTTTCCTGCAGGGTGCATGCGTTTCTCCCCTGCGGGGCTGCAGCACCGTTTGTCAGCAGAGCTGAATTACCTGAGCGCTATCGAGGAGTCCGTGCGGCAGCTCTCGGATCTGGAGCGAGTACGAGGCATTTCCCTTGCCCAGCAGGAGAGTGTTTCTTTGGCTCAGATTCTCAAGGTAACAGGAAAATACTTTTTTGTCTTAACCTTTTTTCTTTTTTTTTTTCTTTTATTGTTTGTTTGCAAGAAAATTAATCAAGTTAGGGTTTGTTAGCAGTGCAGAGAAATCATAATGGGCATTATGGGGCATCTCTGATAATGGCCATTTTTTAGGATGTTACCTTTCTTATTTTAAGTTGACCCCAAGGAAGTAGCTACTCTGGAATATGTCTCATTGACATACCATTAGCTGGAATCACTGTTTTGGTTGTGTTCTTCAGATAAAAGCATGATTTTTTACTGGGATTGATGTTGAGTTCCAATGCCATGCAGTATATTTGTTTGGGCTGGATGATTTGTTTTATTCCACAAAAACAGTATTTTTCTTTGAAGTTTCCTTATGTTGACAAGATTGTTTATTCTAGTTTGTTGAATTAGTTGATCTGCTAAACTCCTTTCTGCACTGTAGTGGAATAGTATGGGGAATGTGCATTGCCTTATAAAGGAAGAGGGTCAGTAGGTTAAAAATACTGTTTCAGCAGAAGAGATACCTGCAGCAGAGTAGATCCAGATCTTTAAGAGGTAGTTGCAGCCAGTGGCTGAGGCAAATCACATCTTTATATTTAACTTGCATGGTTAAAACTTGTTTTCCTGATCTGTAGGCACAACAGCAGCGCCATGAACGGGACTTGGCTCTTTGGAAAATCAAGGCTGAACAAGAAGCTTTAGAAAATCAGAGAAAACTGGAAGAGGCAAAGCAGAAAGCAGCTCAGGTAAGGCTGCCCTTCAGAAATATGGAGCGTGTAAGAGGCAAAATATTATAAGCAAATCCATGTCTACAGGTATTCTTTGAGAATATGAAAGTTCCAAAAGGGTTTAATATAGCTAAAAGAAACTCTCAAGGGCCTATTTCAAAGTTCTTTTCTGCCAGATTTTGAGAAATAAATCTGTAGTTACTAAAGCCAGACCATTTGAAGAGCTGAAGTGTCTGTTTTCTGCATAGGTCCATGCAGAGTCTCGGCAGGAGGCTGGACAGGAGCCCCTGTGCAAGGCTGCAGCCAAACAGGCAGAACCTGCACAGCTCTCTACGGATGCAGCTCACCAGCTCCGTGAGGTGAGGCCCTAGGGAAAGAGAAAAGCTGTGTTAATTGCAGTATTACTGTGAACATTTTTTTGCCTTTTAAGTTATTTTCTGTTCGGTGTCATTCTTGGTACAACTACTTCACTTTCATAACACAACAAATGATAGGACTTCAAAGGAGCAACTCTGGCACCGTTACTTAGAAGTCAATCAGAAGCCTTAAATCCCTGTTCCATATTCTTATGATCTTCCAGTTAATGAACTGTTAAGAAATTTGTTCTTCTAGGGTAGATTGATGACAGTGAACACAGCATCTTCAGTTTATAAGAGCTGTTCTCCATCAGGGATTGATCCTATATCTGTTTCATGTGCAAATTAAATTAGAAAAGCAGAGCATTGCAATTTTGCTTACTGCTAAAGGTAGAAGAACAACAAATAAAATTTTAAGAAAAGGTGAAGGGAGAATCTTCAGCTCTTGACTTTGGTACAGAGTTTGAAGTTTCCTTGTTTTGAATCTCTCTTTGTTCTTCCTGTGCTGTACAGAATATTTATTAGTTTCCTGGTTTTTATATCAGTTTATCAGCTTTTGTATTTCTTGTTCCCAGTATGTAACAGCTGCTTCAAACATGGATAAGAAACACAGTAACCAAGAAATGTTCTTACTCCATCACAGTTCAGAAATCACAGTGTCTGTGGGTCATTATTATGGGATGGAGTGCAAAAGGCTGATGAGTGTGAACATAACTGTTTCTTCACAGTCTGTGCACATGTTGGTGCTCACCAAGGCTGGTTTTATGATGAGTAATGGAATTGTAGAATAATACTGATGTACTTGTTCTGGGCTCTGCCAAATATATGAAGTTTAAATAATTTTTGAGTAGACAGGAATGGGTTAAAGGAGCAGAAAAGCTGACACCTCAAATAGATGTGGTATATTGGTCATTGAGGAGGTACTTGGATAAAGACAAGGAAACATTTGTAGTTTTTAGAGCTGAAGTGGGTAGAAACCAGTTAAGAAACAATGGAGAAGAAACAGAGAAGACAGCTTTCATTTGGTGTAGGGTTTTAATCTCTTCAAGTCTTGACTGAAGCTTGAAGTCTGAGCATAAGAGGAGCTGGTGGAAAGGCTGGTGGGGATGACCCAGTCACTGATGCTGGGTCAGCAAAGGAGCTTTTCCATTGCTGTTCACAAGTGACTCCAGGTACTCAGCTGAACAGCCATTTGTTTTAGCTGGAATGCAGCAGTGGAGACACCTGTCACCAGTGTGCTGGGAATATTTTTAAATGTACACTGTAATTTATTATGGGTAAAGGAAAGGAGTATGGAGGAATATGTATTCACAGGGCAGTATGAACCTTTAGCACCAGAACTGACGTTGTTACAAACCATTGTAACCCCATGTCTTGCACAGTTGTTAAAAATCACTAAATTGCCTGCCAGAATGATTATTTTCTCTCCCAGAGGCATTTTGATGCTGATAAGCTCACTGTATTCCCATGTTTTTTGCTGTACTCAGATGACAGAGTTAGCACGGACCCAGATCTCAGGCGCTGTCAGTGCTTCACCTGCTCCAGTCTCCACCTTGTTTGACCACCAGCGGCAGCACCATTCAGAGTTCATGAGCCAGCTGAGAGCCCGAGCTGATACAAACAGGTTTGGCTTAATGTCTCACATCTTGGGAAGGAGGAAGTAAGATTTCCTAGGTTTTGCTTCTCGTGTTCTTGCAAAAAATGTTAAGACGTCCTAATGAGAGAGCATTTAAGATGAATGTGGATTCCATCTTTATGCCCTTAATGGTGTACACCAAAGGTGGCATTAACTGATTCTGTGAAACTCTACATAAAAGAGTAGAAAAAGGTGATATAAACATTTAGTGGGATGACTTAACCTAGTTTAAGCTTTAAGAAATCTTTTAATAGAAATTTTAGTCGTTACTACTTCTAGTAAACTGATGAGAGCTCATGAAAACTCCTGTGTTTAAGACAATGCAGATTTACCCCAAATGCTTCTCATTTCCAGGAAATGTGAGTCTGGTGCCATATCACAAGGTAAAGAGGAGACAGGTGACTCAAAACAGACATACTCACCAATGTTTGATAGTTACTCTGAGTCTTCAAGATCAAAGGTTCATGATCAGAGGTAAGAAGCTTTTTGTGTCCTGTTCACTTACCTGATCTAGTTAGGTCCCATGAAGTTTCTCGTACCCATCTCTGACCTTGAACTGGAAAAATGTTGTCCTCTGTAGTTCTCCTAACTTCTAAAACAGAATTTCTAACTTACTCATTCTTTTAAAATCTGAAAAAAGATTTGTTTGCATTTGTTTATCATCACTACTCACTGCCAGTCAAAGGATATGCATACTTTCAGACCACATGGATTTTAAGCTAGAATAAAAACAACAATCAGTAGTTAGATGAAACTTGGAATTTTAAAGTAGGCAAACTGCATTTTAAAACCAAAACCAAACCCTCTGCATGTTGTTTACTGTTGTGATGTTAATCATGGTGTGTACAGTAGTAATGTAATATAAGTATTTTGAAATGTGTGAAGTATTTTTAAAGAAACAATCTCTTGGTAACACAGTAGTACCAGCAGCCGCCAGGAGAGCCCTTCAGTTCCATCTTCTAAGGAGAATGAGAAAAAGCTTTCCCGTCGTGAGAAGACTGCCAGCAGTATTGAAGAGCAGGCTCAGACTGCTGCTGATGATTCCTTGCCCAGTGACAGTGTTTTGTCCCTGCCAGATGAAAAAGGTTGGCTATACTGCTGGTGTGTGATGGGTTTGAAGGTGGTGGGGGGGTAGGGTGGTGCTGTTTCAGAATGAATTTCTGGAATAAATGGGGGAAAGTGTGTGAAGAAAGCTGAGCCCCAGGTGAATTGTAGTCTCTTATGAGGGAACAGAATGGCACAGTGAGATGTTGGATTAGCCAGATGCTCACGTGCACAGCACTAAATGTTTCAATAACTCCAGACTGTACTTATATCTGTGTACACAAATCTGTTAGGTCACTTGAAGCTGGATAACAGATGTCCCCTAACTCAAAATCACTCTTTCCAAAACACCCTTTTTTCTACATCACTTATCTCCCTGTCTTTCTGATCCCCCCTAACATTAGTGAGATGAGACAGACTAAAATTGCATTCATGGTGCCAGACTGAGTGGAAAGCTGCCTCCCTGATTTCTCCCTCAGATTCCGCTTCTGTTGCAACAGAGTATTCCCTGAAATTCGATGAGTCCATGACAGAGGATGAGATTGAAGAAAAATCTTTCCGGTCTTTGCTGCCCTCTGAGAGTCATCGCAGAAATAATCTGGAGAAGAAGCGAGGCAGTCGTGATGATTCTGATGAGGAAGTGTCCCCAGACAAAACAGCTCTGTCATCTATCAAGGTAGTTGAGGCAATCATGTTTAAGTTAAATTAACTGATCTGACATGGTTAAGCTGATAAGCTTCAAGTGAGCTGTTCTTAGCTGTGTTTTCAGGGTTGAGGTTTCTTTTCCTCCCTGTGGTTCTCTGAGCATCTCAAAACAGATGTGTGAATCATGCTGTATGTTAAACAAGTGTGATGACTTACAGAGCAGTCCATCCAGGCCTCTACCTTGTGGCTTAGGAGGAGTGACTTTTTGAGGTGGGTTTTAAAAGCCCGGTGGATTAAGTCCTCCAACTATGCTAACACACAGCTGGGAAACACAAGAGGATGCCTCATCTCTCTGGCCAAAGTGGGGACCTCCTAGAACTGTCACACAGCCCAGGGCAAAAAATGCTGGTCTGCACAAGGCTCAGAGAAAAAACAGCTTCCCTTCCTGCATCTGTTTTTGTGTATCTGTGTATATACACACACAGACCTGTAGTTGAAAAAAAGCCATGGCATTTCTGTGGTTTAGTGCCAACTTTGTCTTTCCTTCTAGGAGCTAAGCATGCCCTTCTCAGGGGGGCAAGACAGTTTCTCTAAGTTTACCATGGAGATGGTCAGACAGTACATGAAGGAGGAGGAAATGCGAGCAGCTCATCAGTCCTCACTCCTCCGGCTCCGGGAGAAGGCTCTCAAAGAGAAGACCAAGGCTGAACTGGCTTGGCTGGAACACCAGAAAAAGTAAGGCAGCTCTGAAAATATGTAACTGCTGACTGACCATTTCCTTCTACCTTTCAAGGTTTTATTTCCACCTTACTGCTAATTAAGTATTAATGGTTGAACTAATCTTCCGACATCAGTATTCTGTACAGCTGTTACTGGGACTTGGAAAGAACAGGACCCAGTATATAAATATAAAAATTCAGTTTTGATATTTACACTGATTGTGGTTTGATTAAGAATTTCACTGAAACAGTAGAAGAGCAGATGTTTATTGTCAGTTAGAGAAGGTGGCTGCCAACCATTCTACACATCTTAATTCAGGAAGATACAGAACTGTCAAAAAGTTTGACCTTTGTTTGTTTGATGTGTATCTGAGGTTGTTTTAGTTAACTCAGGCCACATTTTGTAAATCTGGATACATGTTGTAGTTAGTGATTTGTTGCCAATCTAAGATAGGCTTTGTCCTGAAGTCCACTTGAACTACCCACTGATACTAGTAAACAACAGACACTACAGATTTAATCAGTAATTTTCTCTGCATGAGAGTACCATTGTTCAGCAGATATTTTCTTACAATTTATTGTTATTGTGGATTTTACAAAGGATTATTAGGTAGTGAGCCAAGTGTCCTTCCTTTTGTGCTTTTCAAATGGTGAGTGAGCTACCTCTGCAGAGCTTCTGCCCATTCTTGTTATTGTGTCTGTCTGACCAAACAGTGCAAAATATTCCACCACAGAGCATACCAAGAATTAAGGTATATACCCTTCTGCAGAACACGAAAAGTAAATTTATTTTTTTTAAATTTTAGTTTATATAGTAAAAGGCCTGTTGTGTATTTTTTTTCATATGACTTTATTATTATTTATTAAGTAATCTTATTACTTTATTTCTACTTCTTCCTTTCCATTTATTTGCAGGCATTTGCGAGACAAGGGAGAGGATGATAAGATGCCTCCTATTCGAAAGAGGCAGCGTGGTCTGCTGCTGAGATTACAGCAGGAAAAGGTAAGGGATGCTCTCTAGGAAAGTCCTGTTGAAAGCCATGTGTACCCATTAAATGTTTCAGACACTGTAAATATAGGAATGGAGAACCAGCAACATTCCTTACCTGTAAGTTTTATTTGCATTTCAGTTCTTCTCAAGGGTCCTTCTCTATCTGTAATCTCATGATTGAGACTCTGAAGTATTAATTGATCTCCAGTTCTTTGCTGCTGAAGTTCAGCCTAGTTCCTTCCTCATGTAATTGCAGTCATGTCAAGCCCATAGCAAGGTCACTGTGGCAGCTTTCAGTGTGTTCTTGAGAGATCTGTCAGTGTTCTTATGCTGAATCTTTTATACCTAAAAGGCAGAAATTAAACGTCTCCAGGAGGCAAACAAGGCTGCTCGGAAGGAGAGGCAGCTCATCCTTAAACAGCAGGCGGAAATCGAGCGAATCCGTCAGACTACAATGAAACTGCAGGAAAAACTGAAGTCTGCAGGGGAAAACAAGCTGGTGAGTGTTCAGCACAGAAGCTGCAGTCTTCCCTCTTCAGCCTTGCAACTTCAGTGTTTATAGGAATGGAAGGCTACTAGATTGGACCTATCACTTGGAAGTTTTGTCTGCCTGAAATGGTCTCACCCCTTCATCTCAGCAATTTATGTTTAATTTCTTTAGAGCATCATTTAAGGAAACACCTTTGGAGAAGTTACAAGCACAGTAGATGGTGTTTGTTCATTCTCAAGCTGAACTAATGACTTTGGGAATGTGAGTTTGATGCTTAGATCTCTCAGGCTTTGATTTTTGTTTGATTATTTTTCAGGCACAAAGTACTAAATATAAGCACCAACCCCAAAACTTCCTGCTGTGTGTGTTAGTGTAATTATGCTAAGTTTCTTGCATCTACTTTACAAGGTAGCAAAATGAGGTTTTTGGCAACTGGCTGCCTCCTTACAAAATTTTGAGAAGACACAAGTTTAATGGTAGTACTTTAGAAGAGCTTAGTTTCCTGTTTGGGTAACTGAATTCTGGTGGTTTGTTGCTTTGTGGGACTTTATTTTTTTGTTTGTTTCTTTGTTTGTGGTTTTTGTTTGATTGTTTTTGTTATTTTGTTCTGGATACAGTTAGAGGAAAAGTTAAATTATGGAGAGAAAGGGTGTGCTAAAAATGAGGTTATTAAGTTAAATCTACAAGTGGACAGACTTATCTCAAGCAGTATTTCATGTAACCTAGCAATTACAAGCTAAATTAACACAGTTTTTTAAAGGATTTTGGACTATTCTTTTAATGCTTCTTGTTTATTTTAACCCTTTAATTGCAGGAGCTTCCCAGTGAGGATGACATCAAGCAGAGCAATGGTTCCAGCCCACTTCCAACTGATGCAGAAACACGCAGTCCTTCTCCAATCTCCATCTCCAGCAGTGAGACCAGCAGCATTATGCAGAAACTTAAAAAAATGCGCAGCAGAATGGATGAAAAGTAACTATGTTTTTTTTTTCTTTCACAAAATTTTGATATTTTAATGGAACAAATTGGTTTGGCCCACATCTGCACTAAAAATGGCCATCAGAAATATTAATGGTGTTGATATCACACTTTGATCTGAATTGCCTGAAAAACAGCTGATTTGGAAGCATGAATAAAACTATGTTAATCTTTGAATATAATAATTTAAAAGCTACAGTTCTTGCATGATACTAAGATTCAAACATTATGGCAGACCATGTGGTCAAGGTTTTATTGTAGAAGATTTGGTTTAATATTCTTTGTACTTGATAGAGTTGGTAAAAACACATCAGCTGAAGAGATGTTGATGTTTGTAAGTAGAAGGAATATGGACAGGTTCTGGCTTCACAGCACATCTTGTCAGAGTTTCTCTTACAATGAGAGACCTGAAGTCAAATGGTCAAAATGGTGCCTGTATTTTGTATCTCCCCTTTTACCTTAAAGAGTAAAAAAATATAGTGAGTGAGACTCTGGAATTACAGTGTCAATTTGTATTTTGAGTTGAAATGTTACTTATAATAGTAATTGTTTTATGAAAAAAAACTAGTAACTTGAGTTTCAGATTGGCTCACAGAAAGACACTGAAGTGGTCAGGTATGTGATTTCTATCTAATTGTCCAGCTGCTGAATTTTAATTCTGATTGCATTAAAATCAGCTAGAATGAATTCTTTAAATATTTTCTTTATTGATGGAGGTGATCTGTATGTGGCTGAGAATATATGTGGTTTACAGGTTGGAGAAATATTGAAAGTGTTTGTTAGGCTCCAGAGGAAATAACAAAATCTGTTTGCAGTTCCTGAGTCTGAAAACCTGAAATGAACCTCCTGATTTCACCTATGAAGTTATTTTAGATAAAAAATTGTTTATGCATCCTTTCAGTGTAGGATTAATTTGTGTGCACAAAACATCCCAAACACTTTAATCCCTTGTGCCCTAAATTCTTATTTGAGACTAATTAATTGAAAGTCTGGCTTCTGCCAGTTGCCACAAGAAATAGTCTTTACTTAAACAATTCTTTAGAGCTTAGAACTAAGATAGTCACCACACTTTAGTCTGTGTGGGTGACCTCTGGAATGTGTTTCCCCTTGAGACTCCAAACACAGCTGGATAAAACATCACAAAGCAAGCAGTGCCATGTAAAGGCCAGCTGTCCATGACTCCTTAGCAGCTTGTTTGCTTGCAATTATTTGAGAAGCACATTTCCCACCCATGTGTTTGAGTATGATGAAAATAAAACCCAACAGCAATAAGGGAGGCTTTGATATAAGTAGGAAAAAACTTAAAACATGTTGTAATTTCATGGCCTTCTAGCCCAAGTTGATTGCTGTTTTATTCAGACTCCTCTGGTGGCATCTGGTAAACTGAACAGCCAAAATCACTGATAATTAGAAGATTCTGAGGTCATATTTCCAAAACTAAACTCCTAGGATTCCAAGTGGTATGAAAACCACCCCATCATCATAGGGGCAAATTCTCAAAGTATCTTTTGAGACTCATAAATTACTTAAGATGGGGACTTGAAAAGCTTGTGTGTTGTAGGCCATGCTGACTTCTAGGATTTCAAGAAAATATTTTTTTTCTCCTGATCTTATTTTTTTGTTAAAAGAGGGTCTTTATCTTATTTTTTCCCACAAACAAATTCAACAAATTGAAACAGTGATTAAAAAAATCAATGTACAGCTTACAAATTTTGAGATACAGTATTAATGCTAAAAGAGATGACAAATATATTTGTATATCCAATACTTCCTTTGCCATTTTTTATCAGCTAGTGGGTTTATCAATATTCTTGAAATCTTATTTTTTCAAAGTACCTTCATTTCTAAGCAACATTTACAATTGCATAAAGACTTATATATTACAAGGGATGGTAGCAGATATAAAGTATGTTCTACCTTTAGAAATACTTTAGTTATCATTTGGTTAGTATTGTATGTAGTTGGAAATATTGCTCACCTGGAGAATACTTTTCAAAAGCTGGATACCAGGATTTGAGATGGAACAATTTTAGGCAGAACAAGTGGAAATTGTGTGTGATCTATGTGGTCATGTGTTTTTGGTTTTATGGTTTTAAAAGTCTTGGATTGTTGTATATGTTCAAAGGAGAAAGTATTTTAGACAAGCATAAATGATTCTCTAAAACTTGATTTCCCTCTTGCACAGTTCTTGCACACCTTTGGCAGGTGTTTTGGTAGTGATAGCAGTGGTTATGGTTGAGAAAAAGTGCTCCCTTGGTATCTTCTTTTTTTAATGTCCTGATTTGTAAAACACATAAAAAAACCAGTAAGATGTTTGGTTTGGGGTGTAATGATAACAAGCTGCCATTTGAGGGGAATCAGGGTGGGAAGTAGGGCTCAAGGGAAGAAACTGAATGATAAATACAAAGGAACTAGAGGAAGGAAGGAACTGGGAAAGCCTGCTATGCTGGATTTGCTGTATGCCACAGCAAGGTGGAAATCCTTTGGCTTCCTTACTTAGCAGGAAGCTTTAATATTTGTCTTCTGCTAAAAGGGGAATGAAAGACTAGTTGTTTTCATTTTAACTGATGAGTCTGTGTAGCCTGCATGTGAACAGGAGCATGCTCTGTCAAAGAGAATTAACCACTTTCCCCTGGCTTTCCCTGCATATGCAGCATTAATGATAATCTGTGCAATAACTGATTAAATGCTTATTTTCATTTGCTTTTCCTTAGTGTGCTTCTTAGCTTGCATTGTAGTTGATAGAGCTAAATGGAGCATGGTATTTTTCTATAAATTTGATAATTCATTAGGAATTAGCTTAAAATGGTAGTACTTTTAAGAAATACCATTTTAAGCAGAGCTGTAAGTTATGTAGGTTTTTTTTAAAACAATAAGTATTATCCTTCTGCAGTTAGTACTTCAAATGAAATATATGAGGATTCTGAGAACAGGTCTGTACTTTGTTGCAAAAAATCCCAATTAGCAGCTAGAATGTGAATGGTGGGTATATCTTGGACCCTTTTCCTGGAACTGTTAATGTTTTAGAAGTAAATTATTTAATCTTTTTTCTTTGCTCTTTCACTGGTGCTTACCTTACTTTAGAAATAATTTTATTGAGGTTTCACCAGGTGAAAAAAATGTGTTTGACGTTTCAGACCAGCAAATTGTTGATATTGCAAAACCAGCATGCTCTTCAGTACCAATAATATACTCTTTTGAGAGAATAGTATGAGAGAGGTCAAGCTGAGATACATTAACTGGCACCTGTGGAAATCTGCATCAAAGTAATAAAACTCTCCAATATTTAAAGAAAAATACAGCAGTGTAAAAGTAACTTGTCTTTCATTAACAGAAAACAGTGTTATAAGTGTATGTTCTATAACCTTTTGCATAACAGTGTATAGTTTTTGTACTGCATATGTTGGGTATTAACTATACAATGTTAAATGCAATTAATTTTAAAATTCTTTGCCAGTTGCTGTCCTTTTCTCATTCTTTCTGCCTTAATTGCTATCTTAGTTTTAAACTCTTCCTCCTTATTTTGTAGACACTGCTCTCCTGTTCACTACTTCTTCTCTGTCTTTACGTCTCACCACTGGGCCTCTCTCAGTGTCTGTTTTCCCAACCTCCACCCCAAATTCCAGCTGTATATCTACAACCAATTGGTCAGGTAACTGTATATTTCTCCAGTGATAGACTCTTTGATAGAGCATGCTCTGTTCAGTCCTAGAAAGTCCAGAGGTTCTTCAGCAATGGACACATTTGACACTCACCTCACTGTTTCCAGATCTTTATCAATGACATAGGGGGATCACTCCACCCTCAGCAGCAAGCTGAGCAGTGCAGTTGATTTGCTGGAGGGAAGGGATGCCATCCAGAGGGACCTGGACAAGCTTGAGGAGTGGGCCAGTGTGACCCTCATGAAGGTCAACAAGGCCAAGTGCAAGGCCCTGCACCTGGGTCAGGACAATCCCCACTATCAGTTCAGTCTGGGGAGTCAATGGATTGAGAGCAGCTCTTCAGAGAAGGACTTGGAGATGCTGATAGACCAAAAAATTTGGTGTCACTCTGCAGTGTACACTTGCAGCCCAGAAAACCAACTTTGTTTTGGGCTGCTTGGAAAAACAGCAGGTTGAGGAAGGTGATTCTACCCCTCTACTCCACTCTGGTGAGACCCCACCTGCAGTCCTGTGTCCAGCTCTGGGGTCCTCAGTGCAAGAAGGACATGAAGTAAGAGCAGGTCCAGAGGAAGCCACAGGAAATAAAAGAGAGGGGACACCTTTCCTATGAAGAAAGGCTGAGAAAGTTGGGCTTGTTCAGTCTGGAGAAGAGAAGGCTCCAGGGAGACCTTACTGTACTTTTTCAGCATATACAGTGAGGTTATAATAAAAACGAAGAGACACCAGGGCCTTAGTGATAGGGCAAAGGGTAATGGTTTTAGGCTGGGAGGGTAGACCTAGATTAAATATAAAGTTTTTTGCTGTGAGGTTGGTGAAGCACTGACACAAGTTGCCCAGAGAAACAACCTGTCCCCTCTCCAGAAGTGTTCAAGGCGAAGTCAGATGGGGCTTTGAGCAACCTGGCCTAGCAAAAGGAGTGCCTGCCTATCTATGGTAGAGGGGTGAAACTAGATGATCTCTAATGTCCCTTCCAACCCAAACCATTCCAGGATTCTAATCTCTTACTCCCACTGTGTTCTGAGTGGCAAACAGTTCATTTTGATCGCACTGTCTGGGTACTACTTCAGATTAGCTGCTGAAACCTCATTGTTTGGGCTTGTAGTCAATAAACCTTAAAATGTACAAGTACAGTTTAGAGCAGCAGGTTAATACTAATATTTGAAATGCATGGATAAAATGTGTGATGTTAGCACCAGGGAAACAGACTTTGAAATCATGCTGCTGTAATCTGAGTGCTGCTGCTTCCTCATTGCTCCCCCACATTTCAAGCTGCATAGGTGGCAGATGTGCTTTTGCAAATTTTTTTTTTCCTGCTTTTGAGGATAAATGTGTACGCTTGGTGTTGCAACTGGAACCCTCTAGACTGCAGTAAATATTAAGGCAATGCACCTGCTATTTTGTGGCTCTGGTCTTTAATACCCCTGGGTTAAGAAAGGGTCTGCATCTGTGGCCATGCTGCTTTGATCCTCCTCTTCTTGTAGGTTTTTTGTTGGTATCCTCTTTCTCATCACTTCTGTTGACTTACCTTTCTTATTAAGTAGTTTTTGTGTGGTAATTATTTTCATGGCATTTCATTAATTCTCCTGTTGGTAGTCTTCTGGGTTAATTCATTTGACATCTGCTTTTAAGGAGTCCTGTTCTTTTGAATACATTTATTTCAGCCTTTCTCTTTCATTTTATTTCTACTGGACTTGCGTCTCTCATGATCCAGTAAACTACAAAACTTTCTGATGAAATCAGACAGTAGAAAGAAAGAAGAAAAAGTTGCTTTTTGCATTGAGGTCATTATAAGATGACCTCCAAAACAAGTTCCAGACACATGATCTGCTGGACTAATTGGTAATGATGTGTGTGTGAGAGTAAGAGTGGATGGATCTGATAGTGCTGGTGAAAGACACAACATTGTCATGACTGTCCCTGTCATGTTTGTAATGCAATTGCTGTTGGTAGTTTGCTCTCTTAATGATACTGGCCTGTCAGTTTTGCCCAAGTGTAGATGATGCTTGATATGTGCTTGTGCATAGAAAGTGATAAAGTAATGCACATAAATCATGGAATCTGTCAGCTTGAAGGTGGCTCAGAGTTTCTGAGGTGCTTCTGTTTTTCACCTCCTCTTGTTTCAACCATCAGAAAGAAGATTGTGATCGTCTCTAAGTGTCTTCTGAAACTTTTTGTGTCATAACTTGCTCCCTTTGTCTGAATCTGTCTTAGAGAAGGACTCATCTGAATCTCAGCCTTTCTGATCAACTGCCAGCTCGCTTTTCCAGGGAGCAGAACAAGCACTAAGTGAGCAAACGAGAAATGTCCCTTAGCAGGGAAGACCTGCACAGTAGTCACTTGGCCATTCCAGTCTCTGTAAATAAAAGGGTTTTTTGAAACATAAGAGCTTAAAAGCACAAATGAGATTATTAACTGCTTTGCAGCTTAAAAACTTTGATGCTAAGTGCTTGGGATGGCTTGAAAATTATAAGGACATTTGCAAAAACAAAGTATCTCAAGTCTTTCAAGTCTGCCTTCTACCAGTACCCCAACTTCTGTACAAGTGGCAAACTCTCTCCAGCTGGCAAACTATGGACTTTCTGCAGTGGTTCTGTGATATCTTTGAGTTTTCAGTGTAGGTAAATGTATTGATGACAGACACTCTTCTCTAGGCTTGGCATGCCAGAGAAAGTGTGTGTAATTCATGTTGAACTTGTTTCCAATTTACTGTCTGAAAGGTTAAGTGCTATGGTTACTTCAGTGCTCAGAAATGAGACAGGAGCTGGCAAAGAGAACAATGTGCACACAAAGCTATTCATACCTACAAAATCCTGTGAGAGTTTTGTCAGTTCTAAGGTTTCATGGATCACTTACAAGCTCTTTGACAGAAAGAAAGAAAATACCTGTGAATTTTCAGCATGAGCTTTAATTTTTATTTCTTCTTAAACTACTGGCTAGGTATATTAGGAGCTGGGAAGAAACAGTCCAGCGTTGTTATTCTCTTGATGCTGTCAGCTCACAATTAACATTCCAAGTGTGTCAATCCATAGAGATGATACTTAAATGAAGAAGGATTAAAGCTCCAGGAGGACTATTAAAATAGAATCACCTTCTCTTATAATAACATTAGAAAAAATCTGTGGGGCAACTGAGGTTACAACTTTTTCTGTCACTGGGATTAGCCAAAAAAAAAAAGTTCATTTTTCAAACGGTCACAGCTTTCTAGAAGGTTCCAGTTTAATACCACAGGTACTTTACATTTCCTGAAATTGGGAACTTTTTCTGTTTAGTTAAGCACATAGTTTGTAGCACTTTTAATGGTTTTTGAAGATTTTTAAAATGTAAACAGCCTGTTTACAGTATGATGTAGACATTCCTTCCTGCAGAGAAAAGAACTCTTGTCTACTTGTGGGGTTTTTGCAGCAGCACATCAGAAGTCTGGGAGATAGCAGTTATTGTGGATATTATCCTAGAAAACAAACAGAACAACTGCAACTCTGGGAATGGTGGCAATGGAGCCATCTGGGTGTTGGGAGCTCAGAGTATGGCTGGCTGGTTTGCCATTGTGCTGTGCTCTGCCTGTCAGGTTCCTCACGAAGCGGGAACAGAAGCTGATGCAGCGCCGACAGCACGCGGAGGAGCTGCTGGAGTGGAAACGCCGCCTGGATGCGGAGGAAGCAGAAATACGGCGGATGGAAAAGCAGGCTCTGGCTGCCTGGGACAAAGAGCTGCTCAAAACCAAGATAGCCAAGAAAGAGCTGGGGGATCAGAGAACTGAGCCCAAAGGTATTTGGAATTGGGGGGAAGTGACACATATGGCAAGAGTGAAGCATAATTTAACACAAGGATTACTTAGGTTTGCAGTTGTTTCCTTTTCTGATATTTTGGTTGTTTTCTGGACACTTTTAGAATCTCAATTTCTGCACTCTGTAGCCTGTTTTTACACCATAGTTAAATGTGTATTTCTCCTTTGCTGTGTATCCTCCCAAGTGAACAGTGCAGCATAAGCCCATCAGTCACTTCTACATACAATTTTTAAACTGTATTTCTATCTTTTGAAGCAGAAGTATTGCAGTATGGCATGGTCTTCTGCTGGTAGTTTTCTGAACTTATTCTATTAAAACCATTTTCCCCAGCAAAATGTCTCTGCTTGTTAGCTTTAGTACTATTGGTGAGGATTGCTCCTGTCAGGTGCTACTTTGCCATTGTCTGTGTTTTCAGAAAATTAAAAGAATGTTTTCTTCCCTCTGTTGTTAATGCAACCTACTTGAAATGTGGTAAAGTATTCCAGGATGTAATTAGTATAAATTATGCTATCCTGCAGAAAAATTTAATTCCCAGATGTTGGAAGCTACAGCTTTACAGTTCTGTCTTAAGTGGATCATGCTGAAGCACAGGGAGCTGCAGTGAGAGAAAATTATTTCAGGGATTGTTCTAAAAACATATATATTTTATTTTTTTTCCCCTGCTTTGCTGAAAATAGGCAGCACATCCTTTGAATGTTCAAATAGAATTCAGAGTAATGCCCTATTACACTTGTTACTGAAAGCAGGCATGTGGATTTTAGGCATTGTAAGACATTTTAAAGATTGTATGGGTTAGTAAGTTCCATTGAACAAAAATTCAGCGTGAATACTGAATTCTTATCAATAAATGACAAAATGGTTTTGCTTTGTGCTGATTGTATCTACCAGTAAGCACTGGAACACAGCTCTGCTTCAGAAGGAAAAGTCCTTCTCCCCAGCCTATACTCAAACACTGAATAGTTCTCCATGGCTGCCTCAGTAATGCCATGACTACTGCGGAATTTAGTAAACAGGAATATTGAAAACCCAAATTATTATTTTGTTTGTTGCCATTTGAGAGACTCATGATGAAATCATAACATTAAAATATTTTCTACAACTACTGTAAAGGAAGCAATCAATTCTAAATTCAAGATCTGGCCTGCAGATTATATGCTCCTCTATGACTTCTTCAGACTAATAGTGACTCTTGCTTCTGTATGGTCAACTGGAAGGACAGGTTTCCCCAATAATCTTTTTGGAGTGTGTTGTCTGGAAAGTGTTAGAATATCCTGAAAACATCTTTATTTTAGATATTCAACAATTGCTAAGAATGTTGGGCAGTTTTCACAGATGTCCAGATTCATTTGGATTGGAAAAGGCCTCGTGAGATCATAATGTCCAACCTCTTACTGATACCATCTTGTTAACTAGACCAGGGCACAAAGTGCCACATCCACTTGTTTCTTGAACACAAGTCATAGCTTTAAATCATTCTTCTCTGGTAAACAGGCTTGTTCTTGCTAAGTATTTCACCATCAGTGTCTAGTGAGTGAAATAATGCTTGTTTGACATGTACTGATAGCAGTTACTACTTTATCTGCAGCCAGCATAGAAAGTTTGCCTTCAACATTAATGCCTTCAGCCTCTGCATATAAGATGGTGCAAGTTCTGATGTGCTTTGTTTTTCCTCTCGTTGAATCTCAGAAACAGCTAGTGAGGAAGAGTCTCCAGTGCCTTCTTGCTGTCATCTGAATAGTGAAAGCTCTATCCCAGAAGATCTTGGCAGTCCGGCTGCTGAGTCTGTCCCATTAGAGCCCATGGGCCATGGACAGCCAGAAAGCCCAGATCAGAGTACAATTAATGAAGAAATGGCTTATTCTGAAGATTTCAAGTCCTCTACCTCGCCTGGCAAACTGGTGAGTGAGCTATTCTGCCGTATGTACTCTTACACACTGTCAGAGAAGTGGCAAGTACAGCCATCCCAGTTGTCAAAGTAGAGATTACACTGTTAACTAAATCAGCTTTCTGTGCTTGTGATACCATTTCACATTACTGTGAGTAATCATTGTGATCAGAGGTGTGCTTTGAAGTCTTGAGGAAATACTGTTTCTGCACAGAGTTTAGATATTTTTAAACTTGTGGGTAGTCTAGAAAAACATTTTGCGTATGTCATGCAGGTATGCAGTGCTAAGTGGTGGAACACTGACCCAGTTTAGCAGTGTGAATTAGCTGTAGGCTAGCTTGTTGCCATTGTACAAATTCTTTGAGGCTGTGGAAGCTGTGCTCTGTTTTTCCACTTTGCCTTATTTGCAAGTAATGTATCCTGAAGTTACTATGGGATGAAGAAGGAGACCTGTAACCTCATGCACAGTCCTTTGGGTTTCATATTGTGTCTGCTCGCTGCTTAATTCTGCCTTATTGTTCTATTCCAATTGTTATTTCTAGTTGCATGGTAATTTTGATGAGTTTCATCCCTGATAACTTTGCCCTGTGCTCAATAAGACAGAAAATGCAGTGTCTGTGGAGTAAAATAACTGCTTATCTAGACTTATTATAAATACTTTCGTGGCAGATTTTCTGAGGAGATAATAATAAAATGTCTAATGTGTGCCAGAGGTTATGTCCAAGGTATTTTAAAGGTTTGTAGGATAATGTTGAAGCATTAAGCAGTATTTTGGAAGAACATTTGCTCTTTGAATTTTTGCCTGGCCTCAGAAAAATAGTGCTCTGTTGTTTCACTGATTCAGAATGTCATCTTGCACCCTTTACATGAAGTGGTTAACTTTATTAGTTTATTTACTAGGAGTTCCTATTGCTGCAGATGACACAAATGTATTGAACACTTGTGAGTCAGAGCCATGTCAGTTCACTTAGGTGGTAGTAAAGTAGTCTAAGCAGGTTTATTGAAATCTAGGCTCAAAGTAAGTAGTCAGTTGCTGTTCTTGGTATTATTGTTTTATAACCTAGGAAAGATTATATTCTTCTTAAGGTTGTTGTGTAGGTACCACTGTTTGAGATGTCCTCTTGTCATGCTGTTCTTTCCTTGTAACTGACTCCTGATGACAATCATCTTTTATTTTCAAACTGCAATTACTTATTTATCCTTTTCTTCTCTCAGTCTCCTCCTAAAAGCAGCTTATCTGTATCGAGGCAAGACTCCAGCAAAGGCAGCCACAGAATGGGAGGACAGCTACGTTCACCAGTGAAGTCCCACCAGACATCTCACAACTGGTCTGATGAATCTTTATCTATGACACAGTCAGGTAAGTGTAATACTTTGTTGGCTTTAAATTGCTTTTTCAAAGCTTTTGCTTTTATCAGACTTGAAATGCAGACATAGATGTGGGGAGGCAGACAAATTCCTGGAAACTGCCCAGGCTTGGGGCTGGTGGGAGTATTTTCCCATTATGTAATTTGATCTCTTCACCTGAAGAAGATCTTAATCTAAGGAGGTTTGTACTTTATATCTTCTCATAGAAAGCAGTACAGGTTCTGCAAACACATCTGAAGAAGAGAAGAGTCAATAGTTAAGGTGGTCCTGGGATTTAAAAATCCCTCCTCCTGCACCCAGCTCCGGAAGCAGACCAGCTCTGTTACCTGGCAATATGGGAGAGACCTTTGGGCCTTCTCTGCTGTGTGCAGAATCAGTGGATGCTTCAGGACATAGGGGTTTATTTTTGGAGGAGGGTTTGGTCTTTGTGCAGTAAAATTGAGCCCAAGGTGGCATTTTGAGCTATAAAATCTCCTGTATGGATTTATTATACCCTTTATCCAGTACCCAAGCTGGCTGCCAGTAAATGCTGAGGGGAGGAATACTGGCAGTGATACAGAGCAGCCCTTTCCCTGCTGTGCTCTCAGTCATGTGGATTGCAGGGGTTCCTGAGCCACCATCCAGTGGGTCACCATTGTCCACTCTGTTCACCTGGGAAGTCTCTTTTGACTCCTTCTGTGCTTTTAGTCTCTAGAACGTCTCATTTTCCACAGTGCAATTGATAGAGCACATTGAAATACTTCTTAGCAAATGAGATAGCATTTTCCTCCTTGCTTTTTTTTAATGGTAAGCCCTCAGTGGAAAAAGAATTAGTAGGTTATCTTGTGTGTACTGGCTGTTGTTTGTGATGGTTGGTAACTTACTGTGATAAAAACCTAGGTATTTGCACTGAGTAATCTGTGTTGGGATTCTGTTTGGAGAGCAGTTTCCAACACAGTGAAGATTTCAGCACCTTGATAAAATTATTTTAAAGCTCTGACTCATATAAGGAAGCCATTATGAAATGCAGAGCAGGCAACAGTGATCATGAAAATAAACTTGTGTAAAACAAAATGTTGTCAGTCTTTGATTTCAAATTCTAAAGAAAGGTATAAGAGGTGGGAAGCCAATCAGGATGGTTCTGGTTTCACAATAAATCATTCCATTGTAAAGAGGCAAATGTTCTGGCCTGCTGAGTAACCTTGAAGTCATTGCCCTGTCAGTCTGATGCATGCGTAGACAAGGTTGTCAAAGATGAAAGCATGTGCAGATCTTTCCCTTATGAGTTGATCAAGAAATGCTGTAATTACATAGTGGTCACTTACTGTTAGGGAGGAGCTGTTAATTACAGTGGCATCACAAAGTGCTCCTGATTAGCAAGTGAGATTCCATTCTTTTTGTTTGAGTTTTGTTTTTTTTAATTCTTTAAATGGTTAACAACAGTTGTTAATGCAGAAAGAATACGGCAGTTTGAATTTACTGCCTGTTGTTAAGAATTAAATCCTTCATTATGGTGGTTTGTTGTGTTCAGAAAGGAGATGGATTAGGGAAATGTCAGCTGTTCCTGCTAGCTGACCAAAGCATATTGGTAACTGATTTTCTAAACTACTAAGTAAAGTAATTGGCATTTATGAGCATCCAGAAAATATTGCAGGTGATACTGAGCATTAGAAAAACAAAGCAGCCAAAATCATCCTCTTAGGAGCTGCAGCTATAGAAGAGGAAAGGGCACATCAGCTCAGGGAGGAGCTCCAGTGAGGCTGTGTCAGGCAAATACTTTAAAGGTAATTGTGGTAGCACCGATCTGGGACAAGGATCTTGTTTTGCCCTGTGTTGGAGTACATTTAGAACAAGAAACAAATGAACATGGTCAGGTGGATGGAAAAAAACAACTAATGAGAGACTAAGGCAGTCTCTCTGTAGAGTCTGAGAGACTAAGAGGAAATAAGGAAAGCAGAAATAAGAAAATCAGCAGAGTTACTGGTAGAATTGGGTTACCATGCAGAGACTAGAACTGAGTATCTGGGGAGTAACAATCTCTGCATTGTTCAAATTGACTTCCCTTCCAGCTGTTGGCCAGCCAGCTGTGTATTTCATAGATGTAATTAGTCTAGATGACAGAAAAGCTGCATGGGCCAGAAACTTATACTTGGTTTGAAGTTCACTGTCCCAAGTGACATTCCCATCAATGAAGTGAACTCTGCAACTTGAAACGAGGTATAATAATTGTAAGCCTGTGTTTCAGAAATATTTTTGGTATGCAGCTTTGAGTTGTATTTCTAAATTTGTCAGAAAATTAATTTTTACAATACCCAACATGACAAGAAGCTAATGTTGAAGAGCATAAACCTGTGGTTGGTGTGAATAATCTTGGTAACAAGTTGTTATATCAGAGCCTATCTCTTTTAAATTAGGCAAGATGCAACACCTTTTTATATCTTACACATGTAGTAGTGTTGAGAATCTAAAAGCCCACCTTAAGAGTCTTACCATATTGAATAATATGTTGATATTAAATTCTTTGACATTTTTCTTCAACTATACTTTGTAATTACTGGATGACTGTTTATTGCTTTGCTTAGGATTGTTTTGTGAGGTGCAAGTTTGTAAAGGCTAAAACTAAACTCTTTCAGAAACCACCTCTGATCAAAGTGACATCGAAGGACGCATCAGGGCCCTGAAGGATGAACTAAGGAAAAGGAAATCTGTGGTTTACCAGCTGAAAAAGGAGCAGAAAAAGAGACAAAAGGAGAGACTGAAGGCCCAAGAAGCCAGTTTGATCAAACAACTGGAGGTTAGAAACAGAAGAAAGAAGGGCAAAGTAACAGATTGTTAGCCTTGGATGAATCTTTATAGTATAGATGTTGTTGGCAGAATATTGTATCAACAGCTGTGAAAGACACATGGTTGTGATAGAAGTGTGACTATTACACAGAATCACAGAACAGTTTGGGTTGGAAAGGACCTTGAAAATCCTTTCATTCCAACCCCCCTGCCATGAGCAGGGACAACTTCCACTAGAGTAAGTTGCTCAAAGCCCCATGCGACCTGGCTATTTAACCATTTCCAATCATGAGGGAGAGCCTTGAGGCAAAAATTCCATCCCCTTTTAAAATGTCTATCTGTAATGGGTTGCTAGCAGCATTCTGAGGGTTATATATATTTATACACATTACTATCCTAGCTGGGATTAAAGATTAGTGATCATGTAATTTGGTTTTGGAAGTAAACTATTGAAATTTCTAGGATTTGTAGCTGTAGATCTGGGGAAAGTTAAATAGATTGTTTTATAAAGAAACTGAGTGTATTCTTTGTTCACTTACCAGGTTTTGATAGTTGAACTGTAGTTGTGGTTTAGTGTATTAACAGCTGGAATTGTTTTCCATGTGCAGTCATATGATGAGTTTATCAAGAAGACTGAAGCAGAGCTGAGCCAAGATCTGGAGGCTTCACCAACAGCCAAACCTCAGATTAAAACTCCATCCTCACCTGCTGCTGAAAAACCTAAGATCAAGGCACCACCACTCCATAGGTAGCTGGGATTTCTCCTTCTACTTTTTTGAGATTATTCTGTAACTGATTGATGTTTTAGCCAAAACCATGGATGCAAGGAAAGCTGCTAACTGCTCTGCTTTAAAGCACTTGACATTGGCAGTATCCAACTGACCTATTTGCTGCTGTCACCAGACACAAAACAAATAAGATTTACCATGCCTGTAATCTTATGCACTGCACTTTTCTGCTGCCCAGCCTTTCAGGCTCTATTTACAGGAGTTTTTAAAATTTTTTTAAATAATAATTCTCTCTTGTGCAAGAATTCTGCCAGATACTTTGTGTGGATTATCAGCTTGAGAGCTTTTTTTTTCCATTTTGGTCACGCATTATGCCCACTGCACTGTGTGAGGCAAACTGTTCATTTTTGCAACTTAAATCTGGTTTAGGTCTTAGGCTTTAAAGGGTAGAGAATTCAACTGATCTTCTGGACTTCCTGCTGTATGTTTAAGCATTTCATTTCCTCCAGCAGATGGTGCAATTTTAGTGCATTCACATAAAAAATATAACAGAAACAACCCAGCTCTTTTTTTTTTCTTTTCCTGTGAAGATATTAAGTTTAATTAGTCCTTTTTAAAAATTAATTTCCAGGATTGTCCAGACTCTTCTCTGTCCCCATTCTTATTTTCTAAGGTCACAGTATGTTGACAAAGCAAACTACTTATGTTATAATTATAATGCCACATTGATGTAGTGTTACAATTATACATGCTTGTATTTCCATTTTTATCTATTTAAAAAAACCCAAAAAAACAGACAGAAATCACCCTCTGGTGTAAATGTAATTCATGCAATTTGATTTTTCCAATTTAGGGCTGAGACAGCTAAAAACTGGAAATCACTGACTGAATCAGAGAGATCCAAAGCATCTTTGGAATCCATTTCAGAACATGCAGGTATGTAACTGGAAGAATCCATACTACAGATTAAGATTTTGAAGACTGACAGTTTTAAAATTCTTGAACCTTTTCCTTCTTGATTCACTAAGAGGTTTTAAGAGAGGATGGAGGCTTCATAAAATGATAATGATGAGCTGTATTTTTTAGCTTTACTTAGCAGGATTCTGCTTTTGCAGAATACCCTGTGTATTCAGTATTTAGTTTACTCTTTCTGAGGTTTATATGAAACTGTAATTGACAACCTTTTTACCTTCTTTTGTTTCTTGTTCCTTTACACCTGAGTTCAGATACTCTCCACTGTTTTGTTGTTGATGATTATCTCCTGTTCTAATCTTCATTGTATTTGTGGCTTGCAAACAAATAATTGAGTCCTTACCTTGGGATAGTGGTTAAAGGAACAGAAGTAGAAATAGAAGTTTTATAACCCTGGAACTGAATGGAAGTTGCTCATGTTCACAGGATAGCCAAAAGTATATGTTTCCAAGTCACCAGTTTATATCTTCTTTTAACTTTGATAGAAACTTTGATATTTAGTTGCCTGTGATTGCAGTTTGCAATAAAACAATGTGGGTTATACAATCTGCTGAAATTCACTTTTTATTTTTATTCAAGATGCTGTGTCATCAAGAACCGAGAGATCTGTGTCTGTGCACAGCAAGAAGGTGGCAGTGACAGCTGACCATACAGGAGAACCTTCTGGAACAACATCCTTGGCTTTAGTGTTACCAAAGAGTCCCAGAGCAGGATCTGGTGATTCCTCTGATAATGTCCCCTCTTCAGCTCATCTCAAAGATATGAAAGACATTAGCAGGATATCCCTTGAGTCAGTGAACAAAGTGGTAAATGCATCCAGTGTTGCTTCTACCATTAGCCAGAAATCTGAGATTACAGAAGACCTGGAATACATAAAGTCAGAGGAATATGAGAGTGGGGATTCTTATGTTAAGCCTGTGGAGAGTTCTGACGTCTTGCTGACGTTAAATGAAGCATGGGAGAATTCACTGGATCGTTGCTCTGAAAACAAACACTTTCAGAAGGAACTGCTAGATGTAGCTGTGGAAAGTCTTCATGATACAGAAGAAATCTTAGAACAGAAACAGTCAAATAAAGATGCTGTAAGTGGCCCAAGCATAGAGGAGACTTCTCACAAACTCAGCAAATCTGCAGAGGAAAAGGGCAATCTGCTTTCAGAACACCTCTTGAGTCAGAAAGAGCCATCATACCTTGAAGACTTTGAAGGATCCTCTTCCAGAAAACAACCTTCAGCTGAAGAAACGCTGCCTGGGGAACACTACAAAGATGACTTTGAGGGATCCTTGCTCTCTGCTAACGGGGAGTCCCTGAGGGAGCAGTCCCAGCACACCGAGGCCAGCCGAAGCAGGTCCCCCAGCCTGGGCAGCGATGGAGAAATCAGTGAGTGCCTCAGTGACAGGTCTCCCTCGGGCAGCATGCACTCAGAGAGGCTGCTGGAACTTAAATCCCCAACAGAACTTATGAAAAACAGTGAACGCAGAGATGTGGAGCAGGAACAGGCTCCTGCTTGTTCACCACTGTGGGCCTCAGCTTCAATCACAGAAGAAACAGATAGTTTGTCCAATTTCAACATTGGAGACAGAGTACTTGTGAGTAAAGTCCAGCCTGGAACATTGCGGTTCAAAGGGCTGACTAAATTTGCCAAAGGGTTTTGGGCTGGCGTGGAGTTGGATAAACCTGAAGGGAACAATAATGGAACTTATGATGATGTTAAATATTTTGATTGTAGAGAAAAGCATGGTATTTTTGCTCCTCCTCAGAAAATCTCTCACATTACAGAAAGTATCGATAGCCATTTAGACACAAATAAGGATGATGAAGACTCATTCTTTGATGATAGACTAGAGAAACAACATGAAGCTGAGCAGAAAGACAGAGAAAGTTCCAAACCTGGAAAAGAAGCTGAAAGCCAGAGCAGAAATGCAACAGAGAACTATTCCCAGGATAAAGCTCCTCTGGACACAGCTGTTTCAGAAGCCTCAGCTGAGGAAAGGGTTGATGAGGAGTTGTCATCTAAAGCAAACAGCATGAAAGAGATTTCTGTAGCTACTGGTTCATTTGCCCAAGAACAGTCAGTGGTAGATTACCTGAAGGATGCTGTAAAAGAGGAGGCCAGCCACACTCCTCTCACTTCTAGTGTTGTGGATGAGATTTCCACTGTTCAGTTGGATGACATGTCCGATTTCCTTTCTGAAAAACTGGAGAGGCAGAAGACACTGGGAGAGGAATGTGCTGAAAAGTTAGATGATCTCTCTCCTGGTGTCGTGGAGAAGCCTGCAACTCCACTGCTAGATTTTCTGACAAAAGAAAAGAACCAGTTAGAAGCACAGCTCAGCCTGCCTCTTAGAGAGGAAGAAAAGTCAAAAGACCAACTGGAAAAAGTCAGTTTGCTGACAGACAGTCTGCTAAGAGATTTTGTGAAAGACACAGTCAATCAGTTACAGCAAATAAAGAAGATCAAGAATGAGAAAATCCAGCTCAGCAACCAGGAGCTCTGTGATGTGAAGGAGGAAACCACTACCCCACCCCAGCAGGTTGAAAAGCAGATTCCAGACGGACTGAATAACTTCTTCCTAAGCTCTGATTTGGAAGATGACAGAGAAGAGCTTTCCTCTCCAGACATGTGTCCCAGACCAGTGAGTAGCAGACATGCACTGATTTTAAGAGTTGATTGTGCCTTTGCCTGGGGATGATTGAATCAGGAATGTGGTGTGGCATCAGATTTTCTCACAAGTTCTGTTGGGTGATGTGGAAACTACCTGTATGTTCTCATATATTTTTGTGTGTGGCTTGTTTTGATAGCCATTTATTGCCAACTGCATCAGTAAAGCATTTTTAAGTGTAAGCTTAGTGAGACAATGGTGTGACACTGCTTTCACATTCACTCTGTGGCTCTTGGTTTGCAGGAGAGTCCCGTGTTTGGTGCCAGTGGCCAGGAGGAGCTTGCCAAGAGACTGGCAGAGCTGGAGCTCAACCGGGAGTTCCTGAGTGTGCTGGGAGATGATCAAGACTGGTTTGATGAGGACTATGGCCTGAGTTCCCGTAAGCTGCAGCAGAAGCAAGCTGAGGAACCAGCAGTGCTGCCCCAGGCAGAGCTGCAGAAAGTGCCAGCAAAGCCGAGCGAGGAGCCTCTGGCGGTCCCTCACACTGCGGTGGAGGTGGAAGGGATGGTACATGCAGCAGCTGAGGAACTCTGGAAACTGAAAGAGCTGGGTCATGATCTTCAAAGCTGCAGCCTTAAAACAGATCTTAGTGGTCCCCTCCAGGAGCAGGACACAGACACCATAAACAAGCAGGTGTATAGAAAGGTATGGTCTTCAGACATTTTAATCTTGCCCTTTAAAAGTTTATCATGGACAGAAGAAGCCATAACTTTTATGTCTTCCTTTGTTCAGGTGGTATTTGATTTAACAAGAGAGATCTTTGGGGAAATCTTTGCTGAGGATCCTAATCTGAATCAGCCCATTTGGATGAAACCATGTAGGATCACATCTGCTTATTTTCGCCGTGTCAAAGATCCAAATGATCTGGATGAAATCAAGGTAGGAAGAAATCTTTGTTGAGCAGGGAAAGTAAGATGAAAAACACTGAACTGGCATTTACCTGAGTGTTAGAAGACTGTAAGAGGTGTATTCAGCAAGAGATGAGATGAGAAAAGAAAGGGGATTACCAGCCTGAAAGAAAATATGTCAGAATAGTCCTTTTTTACTCAACAGATTGGTCTCACTGTCCTTATGACTGCTACTAGTTGCTTTTAAACCTCAGTCCTCTGTGCAGAACTGCCAGGGTGACCTTGATCTTATAAAATTGGTGTGCTGACATCCTGCTGCTATTCTGTGGAGCTCTGTATGGCTAAATTGCAATGGATCCAATGTTAGGGTTGGGCCAAATGGGATGAGCTAGATTTTTCACTCAGACACACACACCTATGCCAGGCTCTCTGGAGGACAGGAGGAGTTGGCCAGAGGAACCCAAAATTTGACTAGTGAGGGTGTGGTTGTATTTGACAAGCCAGATGAGGCCTCCATGTTGCTGGTGGTAGTGCTCAAGGAATGACAAAATCACAGAGCCTGGGGGACCAACAAGAGCCTGACTGGACCTAGGTTAAATTTGCAGGGCTGGAAATTAGGAAAAAACCTGTCTCCCTTAAAGCTTTCCACAAAGAACCTTCCAGATGGCTCATCAGGACACAAATGAAAACTTCCACCTGCACTGTTTCTTCTGAAATTAAGGGGGTTGACTAAATTTTCATTAACCTGCTGAAGATACAGCATGTTGTTAACTGTCCAGAAAAGCAAAGAAAAGAAAGAAATAGTATCTAAAATCACTCTGTTAGTTGAGAGGACTTTAAAAAGCATGTGTCTGGGGACAGAAGGGGCACAGAACAAGAACACCAATTCCCCACTCTGCTTTTCTTTAATATTTTCCCATAGATTAAATTGTGAGAATCTTCTGTTTGTGTAGTGTTGAAAGTGTCTGTTCTCAAAGCTGCTACAGCAGTGGGTGTCTTGTTTCCCCCCACACACTTCTGGATTTAATAATTGTCCTTCCAGCTGATGGGAATTCTATAGTGTGACTTTTTAGGGGAGCTGTTTTATTCACACCTTTAATTTCTTAGCTCATCTGTGATAAATCTCACCTTTATTGTTCTGTAGAACTTCATTGCAGCTGAGGTGCTGAAGTTGTTCAGCCTGAAGAAAGAGCCTAATCACAAAACAGACTGGCAGAAGATGATGAAATTTGGGCGGAAGAAACGAGACCGGGTGGATCACATACTGGTAAGTGGATGAAAATGAGAAATCCTGTCACATACCAATCCACCAGACTGAAGTGTGGAATATGAGTGTATTTCCAGTATTCAGTCATGCTGTTTAAAAAATACAAAGTGTGCATGAGGTGTCAGAAGTCCAGTGCCAGTGAGGGAAGGTGACTTGATTTAATTCTGCCTACTCATTTGACTGCAGTATAAATTCACTCACTCCCAAAAAGTTTAAAGAAGGAATTTCCAGAAGGAAACACTGAAATATTTGACTGAGAGTAAACTTTTTCTTTGAGAAGGGAATGTTTTTCCTCTTACTTAATTTGAAAACATTTTTATTTTGAAATAATATTATTTAATTTGAGACAGCAATACAGGGAATGTAACTAAACTAGTGAATGCAACTGCCACTGGGGCAGAAATAGTTCAGTCTTAAAACTGCCTAAGATGGAGCTGTGTATAGTTTCTGAAAGTTACTTTGTTGACTTGGATTGCCAGGATGATTAACATCTTTATTGGCTATAATGATAGTGAAGGTTCTTCTTGGGAATATGAGTCGTCATTAACACTGTGCTTCACTTAATTACACCTGGAATTGATTCCACACAATGAGCACATAAAAGTAATTTGGAGTCATGGATCATTTAATTGCCCATCACTGGAGGGTTTCCAGCATGGGGGTTTAATTGTATGTAAATAGAATATCTATTTTAGATCCCAATGCATCCTGATACACTTGATTCTGGGTTATAGAGGTTGTTAAAGCATGCACAAGAAAGTTCTGTGTTTAGATTCCCAATGGAACTAATATTATAGCTATTATGCATGTGTACCAACTTGCTAATATTTTGCAACATAGCTAGAAAGAAAGATTCCTGACTGGAAAAAATTCTTCTAGTTGAAGGCTTCCAGAATGCTTCAGGTGAAGTTTGAAGTTCAAACAATCCAGTCTGTGATTTACATGCAGACCCAGACATCAAAGATTAATGGAGCTTTGACAAGTTTGGCCTAATAAATAATGTGTTTAATTTTATTTTGTTCTCACAAGAATATGGTAATAAAACTTCAGCTGAAGACTGGGAATAAATCTGTGAAGGTTGCAGCATGCCATGGTTTAGGAATAAGGCAGTTCCAGGGGCATTTCTTACAAATTTATACTGTGATGTGAGGCACTATCAGAGGAACTTTTAACTGAAAACCTAAGGAGATAAGGCAAGAGAAACTGAACTCTATTTTATCAAAATCTCTATGAAATATGAAGTATCTGGACAGCTTTCTATGTCTCCTATCAACCCCAGCTTAAGATCATGTGTTCTGTGGTAACACAGATCCAAGGCCAGAAGAGGATATACAGGTGTGAGACCTGCTGCCCATCCCCAGTAGCTCATGGGATAGCCCTAAAATGAGAGGCCAGTTGCAGGGATCAAGTGTATTCAAGTAGTACTAGAGAGTGATTTCCTGAAAGAAAAAATGAGATGGTTTTTGTAGGTTTGGATGCTGTAGAATCATCTTTGAAAATCCCAATTCAAAGTATTTAGTTCCAGTTTTGTGAAGATGTAGCCAGTATACACCACTGCAGTGTGTAGGGATGATGTGAATACATACAGGGGCTGATTGGTTCTCCACTTTCTATTGCTGCTTGTAAAGACAATGACTGTTAAAATAAAACATGGTCTTTTTAAAGCAGAGATGAACATTATATTCAAATAACAGAAGCCTAATAAACTTAGAGCACAGTTTCTTCCCAGTTTCTTCATTTTCATTTTAAGTCAAATTAACCTTAAACTGAAAACATCCCTTCACAGTTTTCTGTTGACACAACTGTGTATTTTAGTACTGTCTGACCCAGGAGCTGGGCATGACTTTTATTTCTTCTGTAGTAATGCCAGTAAAATGCTATTTTAGTGAACTTATTGTCTCTCTGATTATGCCTGGATGTGCTGTTCTGGGTTTATCACATTAAACCCTAATCCCAGTGGAAGGTGTTCATCCCTGTGGGGAAGGGGCACAGCAGGAGAAGCAGCACTGGTCATCTCTGTGACACTGGGACTTTTGGGGTGACTGTCACACCTGCTTGGAACTAAAGGGATAACAGGATGGATTAATCCTTTGCCTCCTTGCTCTGCCTTCAGCTTTGCTACTTCCTCCAATTGCTGCACTTTTAGTTGCATTTTCACTTTGGCCTGTGCTTTCCCAGCATTGACACGAACATGGTGAGTCATATTTTAGTGCCAGTGACAAAAGAACATCTTCCTCTTCTCCTTTTTGTAGCATTCTTTTTTTTTTTTTTTTTCTATCAGGCATCTCTGTCCTCAGAAAGGATTTTTATTGGGATTCTTCAGGGATCCCTCTGCTGATCTGCTGGATATTTGCTCCAGTTACTAACATTTACAGCAAACCTTGGCTTTCAGTAAACAAGTACAGGAGATTCACATTTATGAAAAGCTACTTTGTTTAAAATCAAGTTAAAGGAATGTCTGTTTGCTCTCTTACCTTCTTGTCCCTGTATGTTGTTCCTTTATTACATGTGTGCAGCCTGTGCTTTGTGGAGAATATCAAATGTATATTTTGATATAGCCAGCATCTTTCAAAACCTGTTTTTAAAGCACAGCAAGAACCCTCATATCTTCTTATTCAAGTTCAGGTGCTGACAATAGGTTGTTTCCACTCCTTTTTTTTTCCACTTGGGTCTTCAGCCAAAAATCCCTGTGTCCATCTGTTTGCATGGGGCAAGAACAAACTCTGCCATTGCCAGCCCCCCTTCTCTTCTCTCTGGAGCTTGAGAAAGCAGAGCTCACACAATACTGCCAAACCTCTGTGTTTGGTTTTCACACCTGAGGAGCCTGCCAGCAGAGTGCTGAAAAGTGCTTGATCTTGTGACCTGTTGATTTAACAGCCAAAATGTTTCTCTCTGTGCAGAAACTCTGCAACAAAGCAGGGTTGTTCTTAGCAAGCTGGCTTCATTGCAAAGCTCGAGGTGCCACTGCTGCAGCAGCCCAGTTCTAAACCCAAGGGGAGTGCACAGTAAGAAGAGACTGAAAGGCTGCTTGTATGCTGTGTCTTAAGGTTTCCAGCACTCTGAGAGCAAAGGGCTGTGAGAATGCACCTGCCTGCCTTCCTCCTGCTGGCCTTCTTCCAAGACACTACTTTATATCTGGATGCTTATTCTTTTCAGTCTCCCAAATAGTCTACTGACTCCTTAAATGTAGTTTATTTTAGAGATATTCATGGTTTTGAACAGGAATCTTGAGAAATCGTGACATGCTAAGTCAGTCTTTGAAGTTGATTATATTACTTGATGTGGGTTTTTTTTAGCTGCTGTGATATTTACTAGATGGCCAGCAGGATCATGTAACCATGTTATCACCTGGTTTTTCTTTGGTGTGCATGCCCCCTTTCTTATTTTTTTTTTTTTTAATGAAAGGTGTGCATAGCAAAAAAACCCAAAAACAACAAAAAAGGCACATAGAAAAAAAAACTACCAGACAGCCTTCTGCATTTAATCACCATTTATCTTTTTGTGTAGGATGGAATTCAGTTTCATTGCAACTGTTGTTTTCCTGACTTTACCCAAATGCACTTTCTTTCTGGTATAGAGATCTTGCTTCCTGGTAACAAATATGTAAAGTTTTACTTTTGTCACGAGAAAGTGCAAAGTACTGAAGACAAGGCAAAGCCCATTTCCATGCAAGCCATGATAGCTGTCAAATATTAATGAAAATGTCTCAATTACTTAGGAGCAGTTTGTGGTAACACAACAAATGGATCACACCTTTCCCAGACAAAGGAGTTGCAGCTGCCTTGGCTCAGATGGTGCAGCCAGGGCTGCAAAGCAGCAGTTTCCACACGTGGCCTGAATACACTATAAACAAGACCTGCCTGCAGCTGCAAATTGCACATTCTTGCAGTTTTCCAAAAGTATGCTGGAGGAAGTCCTCCTAAAGCCAAAGGAAATTGTGCATTCTGCCTCTGAGAGAGGGGGGAATGATACAGGCAAGAGAAAATTAATCATTGATACTGTTTTTCTTTCTGGTGCTATTAAACATCCAGCCTTTCTCTGCCTGGACCAAGCACCTTCTCCTCTCTAGTTTACTTTTACTTCTTTATCCCATGTATCTCTTTTAGCTCCTAGAGCACAGTAAAGAAATTATCTCATCAGGGTTGTCAGGGAGACAGAATAAACAACACCTTAACGTGGACCTGGACATTGGGGTTTGTTCTAGGCCAGTGAGATCAGAGCTTTTAACATGCTTGATTACTTCACTCCCTCACTTCCCCCATACCCTGTGTTACCTTCTCTAAGTCTTGGCTTCAGTTTTCAGCGGTGGAGTCGCTGCTGGCCTAGGAGGGTCAGGCAGAAAATCCCATCAGTCACAGTTGTGCAGCTGCTCCAGCTGACCAGCCTTGGATGTCATCCATTGGGGTCCTTGGGCATCCCCTGGCATTTGTCTCCATCCACCTCCTTTGTCTTCAGGATCTTCCCCCATTTCCAGGATCTTTCCAGCAGAGGCCATCTTCACCTTCCCCCTTTGACCCCCCTGTTGTTTTTTCCAAAATCACTTCTGCTTTTAGGGAATCCTTTTTCAGCCTCACTTCTTTTCATGACTGTCTCTTTTCCTTATCTAGTCTATGAAGCAGACACACAGCACATGATCAGTCTGAAAATTGCTGCTTCTGTCTCATGCCTCTTTAATAATAGGAGGACTTAGGACATGCTGTTGTTTACTTTATCAGAATTTACAACCAGCACATACAGGTTGCAGGCAGTACATTTCTGTGTGAGAGTTCAGGAGTCTCAGACATTCACCCCCACACAAACCCACACCCAATTATCTACTGCTAGTTAACTTTCCATTTAAATTATTTTTCACTTACAGCACTCCTTCAAAGTTTGATTGCAAATAATGTTGCTTCTTCCTTATTAGTAACAAGCCTAATGAAGCCATTAATGCCTTGTCCTTGACAGCTGTGTGGGAAAGAGGCACTTGCTGTGGTGGCACAGATATGTAAGCAGGCAGCGTGACTCTTCCAAAGCTGTTTGCAGGATTGAGATCCCTGCCCCTCTCCCCAAGCTTTCTTGAGAGAGAAAAAGGAGCTGTCAGCCTGAAGCCCCGTGTCTAACTGGGGCCTTATGAATGGCTGCAGACCCTGCAGCAGTGCCAGTTCCCTGGGGTTCCCATAGCAGCTTTTTCTTGGGCTCCACACTGTGCTGGGGTTATTGAATCATCATTGTGCCACAGCAGCTGTCAGCTTCAAAACAGACCAGTTTCTGGGAGGTTTAGCTTCAGGCAAAAGGAAGAGAGTGTGTTAGGGCTATAGTTCATGTTCTGTCTCAGAAAACAGCACTATTACATGCTGATCCTGGGCTAGTGGATTTTTCAGTATGTTTAACTTCAGTTTGGCAGTATGTGGGTGTCTGCACCACTTGTACACTGTAAATGTATTGTGAGTTCAGAGTGTAAGATTTATGGGCAAAGGGGGTTTCTGCTGAAGCTGAGCAGTGACAGAGCTTTCAACAGGTTTTCTTTATCACTTTAAATATGAATGATGTTTGCACTCATTCCTTCTTTTCTAAAAAGTTTGGGCTGTGTTAAGGTTTTTCTGTAATACTGAAATGATCAGTAAGACAAATTTTTAATCTGTTTAATTGAAGACATCCAATTTGGAGAGACTCAATAAGACTTGATTTGCTGAATGAAATTATGTATTTCAGTCTGATACTAAACCACCTATTTGTCAGGGAATAGTAAACAAGGATTTTCTTAGTAATAGTAATAGAAGGAAATAAGTACTCTTTGAATGTACTGGTACAAAATTCCATTTGTAATGGAATAGTAATATTATACTATTATAGTAATGCTGTCAAAGCCAACGAAGCATGGAGTATTCTGTGCAAATGAGTTGTAATGCTGTCTTCTAACATGTAAGCATTTTGTCTTCCTATGCAGAAGAATTGGAAGTTACTTGTTTCCCTAAAGTTTTCTTATAATAAACTGAACTGCAGTGAAATCTTTTCATTTTCCCATTCCCCTGTTCAAGGCTTTTCCATTATTTCTTATCAGTTTAAACCTCATGGAATCAGCTTCTTGCAAAAACATAATTAGGGACTAATTAATTAATAGAGCTTCTGCTGTTGGCCAAGAATATCCCATTAGCCGAGTCCTTTCAAGTGAAAAACTTGTGCAGGAATATGAAAGCCTTTAAAATGGATACCACAGTGAAAAGTAGAAAACATTGATACAGTGAAATCGCCTGCTTCAAACAGATCTGTGTTCGTTTTGCTATTCCAGGCGTTTCCTGTAATCTCTTACAAAGACAGATATGTTGTTGGCAGATACACTCTGCTTTGGAGTCTTTCTGGAACTTTGCAGGCAATATTATTTTAAAGCAACAGAATTGTAATGTTTTTATTGCTTTTTTTACCCTCCAAGGTGCAGGAACTCCACGAGGAAGAAGCGCAGTGGGTGAACTATGACGAGGATGAACTGTGTGTAAAGATGCAGCTGGCAGATGGGATCTTCGAGGCCTTAGTCAGAGACACTGTTGATGTTCTGAACCAGATAAACAAGAAACAGCAGAGGCTGCTGCTTGTCTGAGAGTGCTGAAGTGAGCTCAGAGCTGCCAACCACGGAGTCACAGGCCTCTCTGACTCCTGACCTGCTCTCCTCCCTGCACGTGCTGCGGCTGGACTTCCATGCGTGGGGTTCCCAGGCAGTTGAGATGGGATGAAAAGAACCTGAACTGGCTGCCAAGACCTTGCACCAGATTTGCTGTTTGGAACAAGCTGGTCCCACACTTGAGGCTGCTTTGAGGAGTGCTCAAGACTGTTCATGTGCCAATGCAGTTATGTCACATAACTGTCAGCAGCTGCCCGGGGCCCTGGCCTGGGGCTTTGACATGTTTGGCTTGTTCCCTCAAAGGGTTGGGTTAAGTTGGGATATTGGCTGTTTTGCTGGAATGGTGGTCAGCCATCAGTACTCAACTTGTCTTTAGAAATGTGAGTAATTTGGAGAAGCAACAGTTTGGTCAGGTTTTGGTCATAAACAGAGACTTACCATACTGATCAGTGTTATCATCTTAACACATCTTCTCCTGCAGCCCTAATAATGTGCATCAATTCCTTCTGCTTCAGAGCCTATTTAATTCACTTCTCTGTGAAGCTGGTTTTCATCTTTCTTCTGTGACATGGTGCCAGCCCAGTCCAGGGAAATTAGATGATGTTGCTTCCTGCCTACAAGTAGGGAATTCTTGCTGCTTTGCTCTGAGGCAGAGCAAGATAAAGCCTGCCTAATGTCAAGCATGAAAGATGAGCCCTTGGACAACTTTCCTCCTACCGTGTAGCACTTCTCTTCCTGGAGCATCAGCTGCTCCCAGATAATGGATACTCAGGATTTTCTCAGGCACGAGACATGCAGGAGTGGAATATACTTCCTCAAAAAATTTGGCCTTCAATCCCTCAGCTTCCTCCCTTACTGTCACCTAAAGAATTGGAGAAGCTGTTACTTGAACAATTTAGAGAACAGAGTGTATTCACCAAAGAAAGCGGTGTCTGGTGCTTGACTGTCTGCATGTTTTGTGCTTGTGGGTTTTTTATTTATTTTCAGATAATTTATTAAGTGGATTACAGGAGAGTGTCCTGTGCAGTTGGCTGCACTGTCTTGTGTTCTGAGACAGACAAACTTAAGAGAGCATCGGGTTTGGAAACTTCCAGAGCCCCATATTCTTCGCACAAAACCTCCAGCTTCATGAGGCAGATATGAGGGGGGTGAAGGTAGGAAGAACCAAATCTCAATGACCAAGAGTGGGATGCAAAAACAGGTCTAGGAGTGGAGTTTGAAAACCAAAGCACCTGGTTCGGAGATGATGGAGAGTTGAGGGGGCTGAGCTGAAAAATTGTGTGAAAATTCCCAGCTCATTCTATTCCCTTCCTTTCCCAGAACTTCTGCACCATGTTATGTGGTTGATTTGGTGCTGGATTCATCTGCTGAGTGCTGGTTCCTGACATGCTCTTCCCATTCTTGTGGTTTTTCTTGGAGGAACATGGACAATCTGGGGTCAAACGTTGATGCCTTAATAGTGGATGTCCCTGTTTGCTAACCTGGGACAAGACCCAGAGGAAAGTCAGATTCTCCAGGCACTGGAGTGTAGACAGACACTTGGAAGCCCTCAGAGGTGCCCCAAAGATTCTGCAGCCCACAACAGGCGTGGCGGGGAGATCTCAACTCTTTCATTCATCTGCTTGGTTCTTGGGCTTCATTGTCTGCATACCTCTGCTACTGCTCCAGTTTGGTTTCTCTTTTCCACCTTTTTTTTTTTCCCCCCTTGTTGGGTTGTTTATTGTTTGGGATTTTTTTGAAAGCTATCATTGGAATATTTGCATTTTGCACAATGACACACAGCTGGTAGTTCTTCAGGGACAGCACTGGGAAGTGTTGGATTTACCAGAGGTCCATGCAGATTCTCAGATGTAGTGTTGCCAGCACCTCACTTGTGAGTTAGTGGTGAGCCATATCCATGGGAGCTCTGTGAGTGGAAGAAAAAAAAGGAAGTAATGGTGGATAGGGACGCCTCCAGTGGGCATATGCATGTCTGTCCTGCAGCAATGGCCCTTCTGGCTGGCTGGAAGTCAAATGGTTTTGGTGGAGCATTGCTCAGCTTTTTTTCTCAAGTGATTCATTTGTTCATGTAAAATGTCATGATGCTGAACCAGGAAACCCTTGGATGCTTAAGACAGGAGACTAAAGCTGCTAGATTTAACCAGCATGGTGTCACTGGGTCACCACCTCAGATTCCCTTTCCTGGGTGTATCTCTTTCAATAGCGAGGATTGCTATTTTTATAGGTAGCAATTACGGAAAGAGGACAGAAACCTGCAGAGTTGGTTTGTACCTGGAGCATCAGGTTAGGTTCTGTTCTGTAGGCCAGTGTCGAGAAGGTTTTCCTGCATCCCCAGAGCTTTTTGCTGTTGTGAGGGGCTCATGGGGTGTTTCTGGTCTGTCCAGAAGGAGGGAGGAGGTTGTGCTGTCAGGCCTGACAGGGTATGGAGGCCTGTTGGAGATTGTGTGCCTGTAGTACCCTCCACAGAGGCACTATTTCTAACAGGTGTTTGGACAGAAGGAAGCTGTGTCTGAGTAATGGCTTTGTTCCTTTGCAGACATCACTGATTGATTGTTTATGATAGCAATCCTTGCTAGGAGCAACCCTAAAATGACTTGAACGTACGTGAATTACCATCTCAATACCTCATGTGTGTTGAGTTGCTTTGAGTTGAGTGTATGTTCAAAACCTCAAGTGGGTTCAGTACTTGTGGACTGATGATTACTGCAATGAAGCAGGGGTCAGGGTGGGTCAGGGTGGTAGCGAGGAGTTGTGGGGTAGCCTGGGGTCCCACAAACAGGCTGAATTCTCTGCTTCTCTCCCCAACCTTCCCTCTAAGAACAAGATGATATTTCTGTGTCCTGGTTATCTCGGTGCAACCACTTCAGAAGATTCAAGGCTGGGACATTTTGCTGAGACCCGTGAGCTGTTTGGGGCAGTGGATGTCATCAGTGGGGATATGCTGTTCTATCTGTGGAAGGGTCTCAGAGCCAGGTGGGAAAGCCCAGGCTTGTGGGAACACGGAGTGTGAGTACCTCTCTAACAGCAGGATGCTCTGTGAGCCAAGCCCTGGAATATCAGTACTTCTGCCTTTCAGAGAAAGCTTGTTGCTCACAAGGTGGAACGAGCGATTGAAAAATCCTACCTTGTTCCTTTTCCTTTCTTGAAAAAGTGGCCTTAGCTTTTTGCAATACTTGAATAAGTGTGTACCTGCAGAAGACCTTCAGTAGCACAGTGACAGAGACCTTTTAAGTGACTATTCTGCAAGGAGCTGTGTGCAGTTCCAACTTTCATATCTCTTTGCTACCTTAAGAATATTAGGAAAACAAAGTACTTTTCAGCAGACAAACAGTTGAATCTTACAAGGTATTTAGTGCATCTGAAGTGTTTACAGACCAACTAAAATGGAGAAAAGCAAACTATTGAACTTATTTGTAAATTAAGTGTTAAATGCAAAATTATATACAGATGAAAAAGGAATACTGTAATTAACCTACATTTACTAGGGTTTTTTTTTCCTTGATTTTGCAGAGCCTTTTGATACACATTCGCAAAGCCGCCTTTTGGGAGGCTCAGTCTCCCTGTGCACTGTGTTGTGGAGATGCTGAAAAGAAACCCATTTACTGTGTATGTGTAAATAACCTGGTAACTTGGGGTTTGGGCCAGTTCCAGCTCATATTCACATCCACAGCAGCTTTGCACAATAGGCAGACCCAAGGATGTGGAGGGGTTGGGGAGTGTTTTTGTAATTAAGAACTGTAAAATAACCAGGGTGGTCCCTGTGTACACCAGTGTAAATATATTTGGTAACTGAAATGTACTTTAAGAGAACAAAATCTGTAAATAAACTGATTTATAAATTAATCTTGTTTCCTGGTTTTTATAAAATGGAGCTCTCTAATTACCCGAGCAGTTGCTAATTCTGACGGTGTCCTGGAGATTTGTCCCTTGTATATTCCTCTTTCTGTCTGATTCTGTGCTTGGGATGCCAATCACAGTCTACAAAATCCCATTAGAGTTGCCTTAATTATAATCATAGCTTTATTAGAATTTCCTTATTGTTAAAGCTGACTGTTGATAACACCAAAAAATAACATTAAGCAATCATTGCAGGAGTTCACTGTCAAAGAAAAACTACTCCTTGCATTATTGCTTTGCATTTATTTAAAATACATTTTAAAAACCCATGGTTTAAAACATTTTTTATGTTAAACAACAATTTTGGAACTAAATTCTTCAGAGCCTCAGTCTTGTTTCGTATCCCTCAATTAGGGATCTTCTAAATTGGTACAGCCCTGTAGAGCTGCTGTTAGCAGCACCAATCCCTTCCACACCAAGAGGAAAACATTGCTTCCTGGAAACTTTATATATTGGTGTAACTTTTCTAAATCTTTGCTGTTTTCTTTCCAGGACAAAAAAAAAAAACCCAAAACAACCAAATCACTTTTAACACATGAAAGGTCCTGGAGCTCTGTAAGAGGACAGCTGAGCACTGGCAGTGCCAAACCACACGTGTGGGCATGTGGTGGTGGAGTGTCAGCGTGAAGGTGTGAGCCTGGGAGCACAGGTGTTCCTTCAGCCTCCTCAGTGCCTGTCTTCTGCTCTGGTACCTCTGCTGTGTTTTGGTGCCTTGTATTAATGTACAGCCCAGCAGAAAAGGCTTTGCTTTCCATTTACTGCAGACCCTGTCCAAAACCCAGCACTGGTCTTTCCAGCTTGGCACTGTGTGATCATCAGTTCCTCACCTGCCTGGGAGGGCTGTTTGCATTAAATGGGGGGGATCTGTGTGAACTAAACCACTGCAGTTATTTGTTCTTTGCTTTTCCTTAGCAGAGATACCTCATCATGGAGGAGGACTTGCTGCATTCAGGCTTCCATTATGGAAGCAGCTCTGCTGCAGCCCTGCAGTGCTGGTGTGCCGTAGGACTGTCCTCAGTGGAGTGTGCTGGGAACACCATTGCAGCCCTCAGACAGACAGGAGGATGTGACAGCCCTCTGAGCTCAGCAGTTGAACTGGCCAAACACAGCCTTGGATGTCCAAAGGGCTGAGGCAAAGTGATGCTGCAGCCTCTGTGTCCTCACTAGTGAGCAGCAGGAGAGCATCCGTGTTGTGCCTTTCCTCGCCCCGCAGCAATTTTACTCCAAAAGTCCTGTATTTTTGGACAATTGTCTACTTGCATCCATCCCTGGAAGGGGCTCAGAGTGCATTTCACATTGAAAAAAACCAAAACAACTGCTCTGTGCTGCTCTGGCTGAAGAAGAGGCTTCCTTTAAAAACGGCTCAAGCGGTGGGAATGCTGCCAAGGCGCTCCGGCGGGTGACGCAGCAAACTGCTGCATTGCTCCTGCTGTCCTTGCCCAGGATGCCCAGCAATCAGCGTGATGAAGGCTCTCATTTCCTCATTTGCAAGTCTACGTTGCTTCACTTTGTCGCTGACTTTCTACGTGGTGTTTGTGCAACTCTTCCCAGAGCCCTGGGAGGACGGTTACCTTTGACAGCCGTTTCACCTGGTTGAAACTCCTGGGTTGGGCAATGGCCAGCAGCCGCCTTCCCGATGGCACTCTGGATTGAGTGGAACTGTTTGGTGCCTCCCTTCCCAGGTACAGCCCACTCCCAGATGCCTCCCTGGGGGTGTGGTGCCAGCTGCAGCCATCCCACGTGCTGAAATGCTTGGCACAGCACTGGAGCACTTGAAATGTTGACTCTGCTCCAGACGTCCTGTGCCTTGCCTAGCACAAGGGCTTCTGCAATGTCCAGGGTCTCATTAACACAGCCCTGGGAAGAAAAGGAGCTGGTGGGGAGCTGCTGAACACCAGCAGTTCTTCAGAGTGCAGGAAGGAGAGGAGGGGGGCTGCCCAGGCGCTGGCACAAAGCCCGGAGCATGGGCCATTGCCTGGCAGGAATGCAGATGAGATGTAATGGAGTTTGAAAGCGTAGGGCACTCTCTGGGATGCCGGTCCTGTGGGGGAGGGAAAGGCACCCTGTGAGACCTGGAAACTGGAGCAAACAAAACCTGTAGCCCCGGCCCTGCACCTTCATGCCTCCTCCTGAATAAGGTCCTGCAGAAATTTGGGGAAAAGGAGGAGAATTGAGCAGCTCTGCTCAGGAGTTCAGGGGAATAGAGGAGGCTCCTGGAGTACAAATACCTTCTTTGGCCTGCCAAGTGTGCTGATGGCCTGGAGCAGGTGGTTAGTTCCTGCTCTGAATGTTTCTCTTGGCCCCGGTTTTCCAGCCCTTTGCTCCACATGTACAAGACCTATTGTGTCCTTTGGGCTGTGTTCCCTCTCTGATGTGGGCTTCCAGTGACTTCCCTCTTGCATGAAGTCTAGACTGACTCAAACTCAGATTTTGTCTGACAATTTCCTGGAGGTGGAAGTAACACCACTTCTGGGGAGTGTCACAGATTTGATTTGATTTGATTCCAGCAAAATAACAGAGGCTGCAGGGGATCCCACTGCTCATGTGCCTTGGCTTGAGGAGATCAGCAAGGAACCTGTTCCAGTGCCTGTGTCTGGCTGTGCTGCTCTGTGGACTGATGGAGCCAGCACTGCTCAGTGAACCTGTGATTGGGCACAGCAGTCCTTGGTAGGTGAGACCTTGCTTACGTTGCAGGACTACTGTCAGAGCAAGAGAGGAGTGCTCCGTTGTCATCCCTGTGGTATTCTCAGTTTCATGCGCTGCAATTAAACCACCTGCCAAATAATGATGTGGCAAATCTGGGTGGTGTGGCCTCCTCTGATCTGTTCCTTAAAGCTGGGAACATGAGCTGGACTGGAAAGCATCTGCTCTGTGCAACCTTGGTCATGGTAATCATTTATGACTGTTAGTAGATCTGAAATTTGCAGTTAAAACGTTTCCTACCCAGACATACCAATGACAGTGCCAGTTCCTCCTGTTCTCCCTGGGTTCTTCTGAAAAGAGCAAGGGCAGCGTGGCTGCTCTCCTTTGGAGCAGGGATGAATCAGCAGAGGGTGAATAGCAGGAGGCTGGTACTGCTGTATTTTCTCTGCAGATGTAAACTACGTGAACACATTCATCACATCCTGAGAATGCACCCCGGATTTGCTTTTGTGCCTCTTGTTATTACGGGCTGATTGCACTTGAAAGGTAGAAATGAACAATTTCTGACCAAGCCTGTCTTGTGGAGTCAGCAATTCCCAGGTGCCAGTGGGGTCTTTGGGGGGCTGTCCTGGTCTTCACAGGTATCAGCCTGGCACAGCCAATGCAGAGTTTGGGAAGCAAACATCCTCTCCAGGTGTTATTCCCTGTCTTGGCAAAGCTGGCAGGTTTGTGGCACAGATGCTGCCAAAAGTCTTGTCTGAAGCCGTGTCTCAGCTGAGGTGTGACTTGTGCCACCAAGGAAAAAGTGCCACCTGGATTGGAATGCCAGCCAGGTGGCACAATTTTCCCTCGCTGTCTGAGGGAAGTGAGGCTTTTTCTTTTATTTGCAGAAGGACCATGCTTTAAGCGGGGCTGTGCTGCAGCTCAAGGAGGCTTTCCTTGAGCTCATCATCCTGCGAAGTGTGGAGAGATGAAAACTGCTGAGCCTCCTCTGCAGCTGGTACTTCCAAGGTGCTTGCAGGGGTGTTGGATGCAAACCTCTGGACAGCCTCTAAAATGCCAGTGACAGGGTTGCCATGATTGTATCATGAGTCTTGCATTGGCGGCGTGTTTTCCATGGAGTCAGTTCCTGGAATCACACAATTAGGTAGGAACGTGTTCTTTAATTTTCAAGGAAGAAAGTCCATTTCAGGATCTCCCTGTAGCCCTGAACCTTCACAACTGAAGTGAGGAGGTCCTGGGTGTCTGCTCGCCTGGCTATTCTGAACGTTTTATAGACAGATTCACGCTTTTAAAAATGGACAATAAAAACCTCTCTCAGTTTTCTGAAATGTAGTCTTTTCCATCACTCAAGGGCTGAACACATAAAATCCAACCACTCTTTCCTTGTCTCCTCTCTAACCTAGCACAGAAGTGATCTGAGTAGCTTTGTGTCTGAAAATGACCCATTTTGGGTGCAGGAAACAAGTTCTGCAGGGCTTAAATGATTTTGGCGAGATTGTGGCCGCCTTTGAGGTTCTCAGCCTGTTGATGTTGCCCACGCCTCACTGACTTCAAGGAGATTCCTGCTGGGTGTTAGTCTGGGAAAGGAGATTTCAGAACTGATGAGCTTAATGAACTAAAGCCACTGATCAGCTGCTGCACAGAGATTGTGCAGCACAGGAATCTCAGTGGTCATCCTTAGCCCATGCCTTGCTGCGGAGTGAAGCACAACTCTCCCCAAAGTTAAGGATGCCGAGGTAGGTGCTGAAGGCTTTGCTGTGAAAACCCATCAGGTTCCTAAATGTGCCACGGGAGCCTAAAGCTGAGCTTTAGGTCTGGCTGGGGCTCAGCAGCTGGGCATCCAGAGTCAACCAGCACCTGTGTCCTGGTTTTGCTACCTGCAGGTTCCATTGGCAACCAGAGAGGACAAAAAGGCAGAGAATGCTGTGAGGGCGTTTCTTAAAACTCCCCAGACTTTTACTGCTTCTTGATTGCTATCATTTCATCCTAGTTGCTTTCAAATCCAATGTAAAAAGGGTTATTTCAAGGCCTCTGCTTCATCTTTGGCTTCCCATGCCCTGTCTCAGGGTGTTCTGCAATGAAATTATATCTTTTCCCAGTCTGAGGTGGAAGAAAAGCCTCATCTCGTGCTTTGCAGCAGCATTCAAAGGGAAAAAAGGATTTTTGGGCAAGTCTGTGCCTGGAGGACTCCACACCCTGCTGCTGAAGGAGGCTATTACCTGGGGAGCCTTGGGGATGGGACGTGCCAGCTGGGCAGTAGGGTCGTCGGTAGCACCCCAGCTGGTCCTGAGGCAGCAGGAAACAGGAGCATCCCCACCCCAGGGCTCCGGGGGATGAGCAATGGCATGGCTCACCTCCAAAAGAGCCAGAGCCCCGGGGTGTGGGATCTTACCCCTCTGCCTTGGTGTTAGGTGCTGGTTTTGCATCTAAAAAAGGATTCAAGGAATTTGGGCTGGCTTGGAGGAAAGGGTGAGCTGGATGGGGAAGATGCTGGCAATTACGCTGGTGCTGAGCACCTCTCCTTTGCCTTGATAACCTAATCAAGCCGATGAGCCCTTAAAATAAGGCTTTAACCTAGGGTGAGATAACAGTGGTGATCTCCCTGAACATGGAGATTTTTGTGTTTTAATCACCAGCTGGATGAGGACAAGTCCTGACAAAGTCTCTGTCAGCAGTGAGGGACCACCTTTCAGAGCAGCCCTGCACAGGCTAGGCTGTGTCTCTCTCCCTCCTGGTTAGACAACGAGGCGTGATAATCCCTTAAGGACTTAATTATAGCTGACAGGGCTGGAGCAGACCATCTTCAGCCCCATTCCCATCAGACTGGACCCACCAAAGATGGGTGGGAGCAATCCCATGGGTTGTGTCCGCCATGGTCCAGCCCCCCAAGCCAGGCTGTGTGAGGGAGCTTTGTTGTTTCCCAGAGTTTGCCCTGTGTGGAGCCCCTGCCCTCCACTGCCCCAGCGAGCCTGGGCTCTGGCAGGCTTGTTTTTCTAGCGTGGCGAGTCCGCCTAAAATGCCTAGGTGGGGCCCAGCATGGATAATGGCCTTCCTGGGGACAGAGCCAGCAACAGGCCCTCAGCAGCCATGGGCACCCCCAGCGCCAGAGGTTCCCTGGCCTCAGGGGCTGGGGAGGGAGCAGAGGGCTGGATTTTGGGGCTGTGTCCACCCTGGCAGTGCCTGGCTCTGCCCCGGGGCACTGAGCAACGGGCACCTTCCGTCTGGGAGCCGGTGACGCGTGTGCGTGCGTGAGTAAAGGCACGGCTGGGCCTGGCCGGGAGGATGGAATCACAGAATCCTGGAATGGTCTGGGTTGGAAAGGACCTTAAAGAACGTCTAATTCCATCATCCTGCCGACCCTTCCACTAGACCAGGTTGCTCCAAGTTCTGTCCAGCCTGGCTCTGAACATTTCCAGGAATGGGGCATCCACAACTTTCTGCTCAACCTGTGCCAGGGCCTCACTGCCCACACAGGGAGGATTTTTTTTGCTAATATCTAATCTAACTCTGAGTTTGAAGACATTACATTGAAGGGGCCACCGCAGGTGGAAGGCAGCTTGTTTTTAGATGTAGAGCTGGATTTTGTGGGTGTCACTGGATAGATATCCTTGCTGGGCATCCCTGGCAGGGTTGGGGAGAGGGGAGGGATCTCTGCAGGGTCCCCGTTCCGCAGGGTGTCCAGTGATGCTGGCTGATGTCAGGGCATCTGACCTCGGGGTGCCCATGATGGTGACAACGTGTGTTTTGGGGCTGAACCAGCTGCCTTTTGCCATTGCAGAATCACAGGTTCATTTAGGTTAAAAAAGACTTAAATCATCGAGTCCAGCCTGTGACCCAACACCACCCTGTCAAACAGACCACGGCACTCAGTGCCACGTCCACTCTTTCTTTAAACACCTCCAGGGACGATGGACTCCAGCACCTCCCTGGGCAGTCCTCACTTTATCAGAATCCTACAATTTGATGCCATTTGTCCCTTCACGGAAGAGGACAGCAGCAAAGGGGGGGGAGGGAGGAGGGGAGTACTGAGGCCCTCCCCGTGACAGGGGGGCGCTGGGGGGGGGCTGGAGGCCTGCTGTGGGCCCGCCGCCGGTGGGTGCTGCGGCCGGGTGCTGTGGGTGGGTGTTCGTGCCCGGGTGTTCGTGCCCGCTCCCGGTGAGAGGTTCCCTGCCTTGTCCCCGCCCCGGCCCCGCCCCAGGGGCGGTGCTGCGGGCGGCTCCGGGCGCTAAAGGCGGCTCCGGGCGGTGCCGCCCGGCCTGGCGGGCGATGTGGCG
>NC_031777.1:2498664-2589851 GCF_001522545.3 Parus major | reverse complement strand
CCGGCGGCTCTCCCGCCGCTCCTGCTGCTTTTCCTGCTGCTCCGGGTGCCCGCGGTGCGGCCCGGCCGCCTCTACTCGGCCTCTGACCCCCTGGAGCTGCTGGGGCCGGGGGCGGAGGGGCGGCTGCTGGGCTCCAGCAGCGCCTGGGCCGTCGAGTTCTTCGCCTCCTGGTGCGGACACTGCATCCACTTCGCGCCCACATGGCGGGCCCTGGCCCACGACATCCGCGGTGAGTCCCCAGCCCCGCTGGCTCCCCCTTCTCCTCATCCGCGCCTGCCCGCCCCATCGGCTTCCCCGATCCCTCCCTGTGGCCTTGACCTTGTTAACCCGCACCCCTTATCCCTGTCTCCGTCCTCTTCCGTCAGCACCCAGTGGCTCTGCCACTGCACTTTCAAATTCCCACTGCATCTCTGTCTGTTCACCCCTAAATCCTCCTTGGTGTGCAGGGGGTCCCGCTTCCCCCAAGACCGGGAGCATCCTGCAGTCCCTCCTGCGTCCTTTCCCCGTCTCCTCCTCCTCTCCGCCCGCACTCTTAAATCCCCCCCTGCATCCCGGGCTCTGCATCCTCGTCCTCGTGAGCATCCCTTCATCCTCTCTGTGTCCTTCCCACCGCCATCCCTCAATCCGCTCTGCCCTTCCCTCTGTCAGCTCCCCAAACCCCCCTGCGGCCCATCTCCAGCCTCCCTGGAACATCAGCCTGGTGGGAAGGCCCAGCTCCCTCCCGGTGTCCAGGTTTTCTCCCCCGATATCCAGGCCTGGCTTAGCAGCATCCCTGGACCTCCTTTGGCAGGGAGAAGCTCAGGCTGAGCCCGCCCCAGGCATGGGGGTGTCCCGCTGCCCCCGATCCTTTCCCTCGGCCCCGCTCCTCCCGGTGCCTGCAGGGACAGGGATGGCAGGTTGCTGGGCACTGATCCCAGCTGGTTTGTTCCCGGCTTTGACCTTGATGCCTGGCCTGGCCGGTGCCAGCCCTGCCTGGGGACCCGCACACCCCGCCGCTGGGCCCCTCGTCCTGCCGGGACTCATCGTGCCTTCCCCGGCATCCCGGGGTGCTTCTCCTCCCTGTTATTGCCCTAATTGATACAGCGCGGTGGCTGCCGCATGAGTCAGGCGGGCATTCCGTCCCTCCGAGGGGATGCCGTCCCTCCCTGGGGATGCCGTCAGAGCTCCCCAACGGGCAGGATGTGAGGAATGGGGTGCGTGCCCGGGCCCCGCGGGGTAATGCCGGCTCTCCTGGCCCCTCTCCAAAAGAGGGCTCCCCCAGGGCTCCCCGCTCCGGAGGCCGGGCTGTGGATGGTGTGCCCATAGAGGCAGGGCAGGGAAACCGCCCCCGTGCTGCTCAGCATCCTCGCTGCCATTCCCACGGCTGGATTTTCGTAGGAGTGGGCTGGACGGGGAGGATGCTGGGGTGACCTGCGGGCACCACGTGCAGATGAGTGCAGAAACGTGCCTGGCTCCCTGCAGCAGGGCTCGTCACCAGTCCTCTTCTGCCACGAGTGCCCGGGCAGTGGGAAGGCGCTCACCTGTCCTGTCACCTGAGACGGGGACAGTGTGTCCCTGCCTCCAGCATTCTCCTGCCTAGGGCAGCATGGGCTCCATCTGCGTGCCATGTCCCTCCTTGTCCTACTCTAAGGATATGCAGGACATTCCCCAGCTTGTGTCCTTTACACTAAAAAGAAGCCATTTCAGAGCTTTATTCTCCATTTTCCTGCTGCTGCTTAAAATGCCTCCATGCCACCTTTTGTCCATCTGTTTTACCCCAGGGGCTTGCTGATCTTCACTGGGGAGTCAGAAATGGGGAGTGGATGCTCAGAACCGGGGCAGGCTCTGCTGCAGTGCCCTGGCCTGGCTGCTGGTTTTGGGTTATTCCCTCTTGGTTATCAGCTGTGCCCTTGGTCTGGGGTGAGACAAGCTGGAGCCAGTGTTCCTTGCTCTCCCTGAGCTGTGGCTAGCAATCTCTCTCCTTCTCCTGGTGTCCTCTTCCCAGGAGCTGGGGCAGAGGCTGGACAGGCAGAACCAGCCAGGCAGGCAGTGTCAGGCAGAGCTGTCTGTGCTCCTTCACTGGCAGAGCAGGGCGTGCAAAGCCGGCTCCCGCCTCGCATGGCTTTCCCTGTGTTCCTGCTGCCTGGAAAGTAGGGCACCATGCACCAGTACAGACCACAGCCCTGGGTGTTTGGGCTTGGAAACCATTGGTTGCTGTCCTGCGAGGGGCAAGCAGTCATTTTGGAACAGGAGGATCTCTGCTGCTGGCACAACAGGAGATCCCTCCTGTCTCCGCAAGCGCTCCTGGGGAGGAGGGTGGTTTTTGGGGCCGTGGGGGTGCTGAGCTGTGCTGACCTCATCCTCTGTTCCCACAGAGTGGAGGCCTGCAGTGATCCTGGCAGCCATCGACTGTGCTGATGAGGAAAACCAGCAAGTGTGCTCCGATTTCGGGATAACCGGCTTCCCCACCATGAAGGTGAGATTGTGTGTGCCGGGTACTTGCTGGGTTTCACTGTGCTTTGCCTTTTGGCCAATCCCTCTCTTGCCCAATCGGATTGACAGGGGTATTGCACCAAAATACTCCCCTTGGGGCTTTGCAGGCTGAAGCTGTTTCACCCTTCCCCAAAACTGTGCTGTGTCCTGGCTGCAGCCGGTACAACTGCTGGGCGATGGAGCAACAAGGAGGGGGGGGAAAACCAAAATGATGTTTTGTGGCGAAACACAGGGGCTGGATCTCTGCTAGGATGAGGGAGAGTCTGAATCCTGAGTTGGAAACACTTAAGAAAGGCAGTTTGAGAGCAGAGAGAGGTTGCAGGCACAGGTTTTGGAGGAGGGCACGGGGATGCTGCGGGAGGTTTGCAACTCCTGGGAGCCTCCTGTGGTGGCTGGCAAGGAGCCACCCCTCCTCCTCCTTCTGGGCCTGTGCCCAGCCCTTTAGCTGTGTCAACACACTGTTCTGCAGAGCTTCCCGCTGCAAACAGAGCCTTGCTCCAACACAAGCAGTGAAGCCATCCAGGTGCCACAGTCAGCAGTTAAAACCGGGATTGCCTTGAGGTGGAATGGGTAGGGATGAGGGTTTTATCAGACATGCCCTCAGTCCCAGCTTACAGGCTCTGCTCCAGGTGAGGTCAAAGTTGGGGTTTTCCAAGCAGGTTGGCTTGACCCAGCCCTGCCCTTGGGTCTCACCAGGTGCCCACTGCCCTGGGACTCTGATGGAAACATCTCCTGGGGCAGGGAGATGTTGCTGTGTTGTGTGGCTGATGTGGCCATGCCAAGACGCCACTTGCTTTACATCCCATGTCCCTGCCGAGCACCTTTTGCAAACAGCCTCAGCTCCCAGCCCAGCCTGCAAAGCAAACACCTGGCTGATGCAACCTGGTGTTGCTGCTCTGGCTCTGCCCTGGCTACTGGAGACACTGTGGGAGGCCGGGAGTGGGGAAACCCCCTTTTTCCTGCTTTGTCAGAGCTCTGGAGCAGGGAGATGGATTTGCAGGACTGGGGAGGTTCCAGCTGGAACCCCTGAAGACACCTGCTCCACTGTCTGCCAGTGCTCAGCCCCTGGCTGGACATGGCTCCCAGCCCATACCTACGTCCCTCCCCTCTGGGGATGCCCCAAAAGATGGGGACATGGCTGGGAGCTCCCTCTGTTCTCACTGATGTCAGTTGGTATGCTGCAGTGTTGTGGGGAAACTGAGGAAGAGCTGATCTACAGGGAGCCCCAGCCTGCTGGGTTGCACTGCCTCCTGTCCCACTCCAAACACTCATGCCAGTTTCCCCTTGTGGTTTTTTTTCCCCTTTCAGTTCTTCAGAGCTTTTAGCAAGAAGCCAGAGGATGGGATAAGGATTACCAGTGAGTATCCAGAGCTGGGGGGCAGTTCCAAGCAGCTTCCCTTGACTCAACCCCTGGGATTGGCTTCCCTAGGACTGAGCCCTCGGTGTCCTGTCCCCCTGCAGATCCCAGTGCCACTGTCGAGGAGCTGCGCCATGCCATCATCACCAACCTTGAGAAGAGCCAGGATGCCTGGCCACCTGCCTGTCCTCCGCTGGAGCCAGCAAGGTAGGGACAGCAGGAGGCCAGGATGGCCTCTGTCCCGTGGGGAGCAGGTTTCTGGGGAAATCATGATCCCAGAATGAGCAAGGAGCAGCTAATGCATCACCCACGTGCCAGGGGGACACAGATGACCTGGCCAGGGTAGAGATGTTTCCATGCCCAGATGAGGATGGGCCATATTATCACATCTCCTAACAAACCTGCTCATCAGCCTTACTTAGAACAAACAACTCCTGGGCCCCAAATCCTTTGGGGCATAGCAGTGTCATGCTGGGTGAGGCCGAGTTAGAAGCTTTCTCCTGTCCTGAAAAAGGGTTTTCTTGATTCTGTACAATTTTCTCAGTATCTGAGTTGTCCTTGCTGGATGCAAGCAGTTGCTGCATTGTCATGAGAAAAAGCCTTTGGATTTCCCAAAGCAATGGTTGAGCCAGGTACTCTGGTGCCTCTGTGTCTTAACCAAAAAAACCCCCAAGCCCTGGTTCAAATTCTTTGCTGCTTTTTCCCCTGGGCGTGCGTGCAGCTCCCTCCTGCCCTGCCCTGCCTGTGCTTTGTTTTTAACCTCCTTGGCTAAGCCCAGTGGGTTTCCTCAAAGCCTGTGAACCAGAGCATAAAACTAGGCTGGAAACTTCAGCAGGAGGAATTGCCTGCTCAGTGGGGCTGATCCTGCAACAGCATTCCCTGCCAAATCCCAGTGGTCAAGGGTCAAACCCCTTGTGAGGGGGAGGGCAGAGCATCCTGCTGATGCCGAGGCACCTGCTGCTGTCCTCCTGTCTCTTGCAGCGCCGAGGAGGTTCACACCTTCTTCCAGAGGAACAAGGACCAGTACTTGGCACTCATCTTTGAGAAGAGCAACTCCTTTGTGGGCAGAGAGGTGGGCACTGCTGCCTTTATCCCCCATTTCTCTTGGAGCCTGTGTCCCTGGTGCCTGACAACTCCTGGGTGCCTTTGGCCTGATAACTCTGGGAAGCCTCCCTGCTTAGCTTAGCCAGTGCCAAACATTACACAGGGCACTGAACAGCTCTGCTACCTCCCTGATGGGGCTGGGGAATCCCTCTGCATCCCCCATCTGACCCTGGGGTTTGCAGGTGACCCTGGACATGCTGCAGTATGAGAACATTGCAGTGAGGAGGGTGCTGAGCAGCGAGGAGGAGCTCGTGGAGAAGTTCGGCGTCACTTCCTTCCCCTCTGGATACCTGCTCCTCCGCAATGGCTCCTTCTCCCGCCTGCCTGTGTGAGTGTGGGACACAGCAGGGTGGCTCTGGGGATGCTGGTGGGGTGTCAGCCTTGTGCCCCATCTCTGTGCTCCTTTGTACTTATGGGAAGGTGCATTAGGAAGGAGACAGTGGCTGGGCAGGGGAGGCTGGTGTGAGGTTGCTGGTGGCCATTGAGCTACATTGCCAGCCCTGGATGGAGCTGGAAGAAGAGAAAATCCTTGTGACTGAGCCATTCCCTTCCCACACCTGCCCAGAGGTGACATGATATGACTACCTGGGGCTCAACTCCGCTCCAGGATGCAGGTGGAGACTATGGAGCACCCCACAGTCCCTCCCCAGGCTGAACTACCCACTTGGCTAAGCCTTCATCTCCTTTGCTTCCATCCTTGGGGTCGGGGTTTGGGAGGGAAGAGGCACTTAGGGCTTCTCCTTCCTGGCAGGCACGTGGAGGCGCGCTCCTTCTACACCTACTACCTGCGCACGCTCACGGGCATCACCCGCGGCTCCTACAAGCTGAACGCCACGGCCAGCACCTTCAACGAGACCGACCGCGTGTCACATCCTCTACGAGCCGACCGGTCAGACCCCTCACCCTGCTGGGCAAACTGGGAAAACTGGGGAGGCCAAGGGCTGGGACCTGGGAGGACCCTTGGGGTGAGGATTAAGGGTCTGACAGAGCCTCGTGTTGTGCTGCCCTCCCCAGCTCCAAGCTGTACATGGCCGACCTGGAGTCCGCGCTGCACTACTCGCTGCGGGTGGAGGCTGCCCGTGCCTCCTCGCTGTCAGGAGCACAGCTGGCTGCCTTCAAGTGCTATGTGGCCACGCTGGTGAAGGTGAGGAGCTCTGGCTGTCAGGACAGGAACTGCCTGTGCCTCCCTTTGTTTGTTTATGAAGTGCAAATGCACACTTCGAGCCATCATGTCCCAGTACTCGCAGGCAGTGAAGCGTGGCAGTGTCAGGTGTGGGCCCTGTGTCCTGGTTGCTGAAGTGTATCCCCTGGCTGCTGCCAGGCAGTCCCCATTCATGTGGATCTCCAAACTCAGCCCAGAGTCCCAGTGGGAGCTAAGAGGGAGTGCTGGACTGCTTTAAATGCTGGCTTTGGTGGCAGTGGGACCATCGCTTGGAGGAGGTGTCGAGGCAGGAGGTCTTTTCAGAAGAGAGGCAGTCACCTGCTGGGGTGTCAGAGATGGTCACAGGGGTTTGTCACTCTGATCTGGATGCTCAGCTCAGGGAGCCGGTCTCTGCAGGCTCCTTTGGTAATAGTCCAAGAGAGGAACTCCCACTCCGAGTCTGGCTCCAGACAAGCCTAATTTAAGGTCTCTTTTTCTTCTATGTTAGGCCTGGCACAGCTGAAGTGACTGAGAGCTTTGAGCCAGCACATGCAGGGCAGTTTAATTTCCTGCTGTGATGGAGTCCTGCTGCATTTGGCTGTTTCCTCCACTGGGCCTGCAGGAGCCCTGTCTCCATCCCAGTCCTTGTCACAGTCCAGGCTACTTGGCAGACTGGGGCCATGAGCTCCTTCTTTGCTCCTTCCTTTGTCACCAAGGGTCTCACGCTCAGTTTGGACCTTGCATAGCCCTCACTGATGTGCAAGACACCCCCTGCTCCCACCCCCATCTGCTCTCCCCCAGGAAAGAGCTCCAGACACTTGCCTTAAGTCCTCAGACCTTCATGTGGCTCCTCTGCCTGCCTCCAACCATTGCCCTCATTCTTTCTCCCTTCAGTGTGAACTTCAGAGAAAGGGAAATAAATCCCTGTGGCACCAGCTCCCTGCTCATGGGGACAACTGTGCTGGGGTGGTGGGCAGCAGCAGTGGTTTTATTTGATCTATTTTTAATTCTTCCTGCAAACCTTCCCCTGGATGAGCTGTAGCAGTGGGTGGTGGGTGCTGCTGCTTCCCCGGGGACGCTGAGCCAGCACTGCCATTGCCCTGCTCATCCACAGGACGGAGCAGCATCCCCAGGATTGCAAGCCCAGGGCTCAGCCTGGGGGAGCTCAGCCAGCAGGTCCCAGCCTTAACTCTTGCATTCCCAAGAGGTATTAAAGGAAAGGAGGGGGTGGGGAAAGTCCTAATGTGGAAAAAAGTGACGGCAGGGAATTGCACTGCAAAGCCTTCTGTCCGAGGAGTTGGGGGACACTGCAGCACAACTGATACATTCCCCTGCAAATTTGGGTCTTTGCGTGTGGCTCACCATGGGCCTGGGAGGAAGAAAACTCAGACTCAGCAAAATCCTCCTTCTTTTTGCTTCTCCATCACTTCTCCTGTGTGCTGGTGTTTCCTCCTCCCCACAGGTCGGTCCCTGTCTGTGTGTCTGTCTGTTGGTGGCACGGGCTGCCAGGCTGCTCCTCTCCCAGGAGTGGTTTTAAAGTGCAGCTGCTAATCGGCTTTGCCAGACTTATGGGCAGAGTGGCTTTTTGCCTCCCTCAGTTGGGGCTGGGGTTTGAAGCCTGAGCATACACACAAGGGACTTGTCACCCGGTGGGGGGTGACAAGCTGCAACCCCCAGCCCCTCGGAGATGGGCACCAAAACCTTGCCAGGGCCACACTGCTCTCCAGCAGAGAGGATGCTGGTGCTGCCTGGTGCCTGTGCTGGTGAGCCAGGGGTGCCTGTGGGCTGCTCTGTTGCTCCCAACGTGGAATCTGTGTTTTCTCACCCCTCTCCCCGCTCTGCAGTACTTCCCAGGGCGCCCCTGCGTGCAGACCTACCTGCAGACCCTGGATGCCTGGCTGAGGAACTGGACAGAGCCCGAGCTGCCCCGCACAGTTTTGAAGGAGGCCATGAAGAATAACAGAGATGTAAGATGCCCATGGGGACCCCCAACCCCTTCTCTCCTTACCCCTGTCCCTTTCCCCCCCAGCTGGCACTGCCTACCAGCCCCATCATGCCGTGTCCATCTGTCCACCAGGCCTCCCACCCCTCCGTGCTCCCCACCAACGTGACCTGGGTGGGCTGCCAGGGCAGTGAACGCCACTTCCGTGGTTACCCCTGTGGGCTCTGGACCATCTTCCATCTGCTGACTGTCCAGGCTGCCCAGAATGGCCCTGACAAAGGTACTGGTGTCCCTGGGGGCATCAGGGGCTCAGGGAGGGAGTGTCTAGCTGAGCTCTGGCAGGGGTAGGGATGCTGCATGTGGACAAAGGCTTGTTTCTTCCCCCTTATCCAGGAGTAGTTTCCACCGGGTACAGGAGCTGCAGAGCTTGGGTGTGGGGTTGCTAGCTCAGCTGTGGGACTGTGGTGGTGGCACTGGGGGGTCCAGACTCACCCCTGTGCTCTGCCTCCCCCAGAGTTACCCCTGGAGGTGCTGAGCACCATGCGCTGCTACGTCCGGCACTTCTTCGGCTGCCAGGAGTGCGCTGAGCACTTCGAGGCCATGGCAGCCAAGTCCATGGACAAGGTGGCGAGCAGGGAGGAGGCCATCCTCTGGCTCTGGTCCCACCACAACGAGGTCAACGCTCGCCTGGCAGGTAAGGGGGAGAAAAGGGGAGGTGAGGTGGAGGAGCATCACTCCTCCTGGATGAGTCTGGCTGCAGGCTGTAGCAGTGGGGACATCCTGTTGTCATTGTCCCCCATCCCAGGGGACAGCAGCTGGTCACACAGCATCAGACTGCCCCAGAGATACAGTTGGATCTTAGAGGCTCCTTACAGGGAGCTTCCCAAAGCTGCTGTTTGCCCTCAGAGAACCCCTCCTCCCGAGGTGGCTCATCCAAATGTCCCTATCCCCAGCTGCTGGATTCCCCAGGGTGTTTATACAGGGGGAGGGAGCATCACGTGTTCCCTCTAACCCCCTCCTCGCTGGCTCCGGTCCCTGCAGGAGGTGACACGGAGGACCCCAAATTCCCCAAGCTGCAGTGGCCTCCGCCAGACTTGTGTCCCCAGTGCCACAAGGAGGAGCGGGGGGTCCATGCCTGGGAGGAGCCGGCCGTGGTCACTTTCCTCAAGGCACACTTCTCCCCGGCCAACATCTACATGGACTTCGCCGAGCCCGACCCCATCCCCGTGGTCAGGGAAGGGCCGATAGCCAGGCTGGGCACGGAGAGCCCGCGAGAGGAGAGGGGGAGAGAAGAGGAGGAAAAGGAGCCAGAGGGAGAGGCGAGAATCCCGGGGCGCCCGGGCTCCCCAGAGCCGCGGCGCCCCAGCATCGTGCGGCTGAACCCCAAATTGCGGGAGGGGGGCGAGGACATCGTGGACCTGGATTCCTTCAGCGAGCAGCACTTCAAGAGCCAGGCACTGCGAGCGGCCGCGGGCCGGCGTCGGCGCATCAGCAAGCGGGACACCATGGCCCTGCCCCGCGATGGCCCGGCGGGCAGGGAGCGCCGGCGGGCCCCCGGCGTCCTGCTCCGGGAGGAGGAGGAGGAGGATGTTGGGGAGGGCCTGCGGAGGAGCCCCTGGCTGCGGGTGCTTGGATTGGGCTTCTCCCGCCTGGACATCAGCCTCTGCGTGGCTCTCTACTTCCTCTCCTCCATGTGCCTCCTGGGCATGTACACCTTCTTCCGCCTCCGCACCCGCGCTCGGAAAGGCCGCCCCGGCTTCCCCATGGCCTGAGCGGGGTTGGGGGGCCTGGGGGTTTTTCCCGGGGGTGGGTGCGCTGCTGAGGCAGGACACCCCTGGGACAGCGTTTTGGCCCTCAGCGGGAAGGGATCTGGCACATCCCCCCGCCAGGGTAGGGGGTTGAGGGCTGTTTTTGGGAGGAAGGAGGTGACAGAGCATCCCCCTCTCAAGTCATAGTGCCATGTTTCTGGGTGTGTGGGAGCCGGGACATGAACGGTGGTTTGTGTTTTGGCACCCAGCTGCCCTCAGAAGCTCCCTGGCTCGGGGCTGGTTTCAAACTGGGAAGCCCAGTCCTGGGCTGGAGGGCGGCCCATTGGGATCCAACCACTAGTGGGGCCAGGAGAGTGGAGGTTTAGCCCCCCCCTAAAAAGCAGCCAGTGCTGGGTGGGGGCAGCACTCATGGGTTCAGATGCATTTTCTGTCCTCTCTCTTTGAGATGTGGCCCAGGGCCTCCCCACCTGTCCTTGCCCCTTCTCCATGCTCTTGTTCGTTCTCTGCTTGTCTTAGTGGAATAAATTATTTTTGCCGATGCCTGCCCTGCTGTTTTGGCTGGTCCCTGCCACGTGGGCATGCTGGACTACCACACCCCATTCCTGATGTCCCTGTTCCTGCTTCCACCCCACCCTGGGAAGAGCACTCAGTTTAGAAATCCTTTCAATATTTTTTTAGCCTTATTGTATGTTTTCTCCTGCCTTCTGCTTGGGGATGATGCACCTTTGGGCAGCTGCCCCCCTGTACAGCTGGTACATTCCCAGGCCTGGGATGGCTCCTGGTTTCTCCTCAAGCAGGGGAGGCAGAGGAAGTATTTGGGGGCCAGGAAGCTGCTGGAAAAAAAGTTGGCACGAGCTGTGGAGCTTCAGTTCAGTGCTGACCATGCCCGTGGTCCGGAGCAGGGAGACACACGGCAGCATCCCTCGGGACCAGGACTTCCGTGGGTGTGGGCCCCCTGCGCCTGTCCCCGATTCTCTCTGCCCTTTTATCCTTGTTAGGAATCATTAAGGAAAATGGTTGTTTTCCAGAGCCAGGCCCGGGGCCATCTGCTCTCCCAGCGCTGTCTAAATCCCCCTGTAACAAATTCATTGGGATTACGCTGCCCTCCCCTAATCCTGGCCCATCCCCCCGCGTGGGGGATTTAAAAGGATTAGAGCCCGGCCGATAATAAACTTTATTAAGGGGGAGGGGGGGTGTCAATCCGATTTGGAGCCTTTTTCTTGATATCTTCACTTTGCCCAGGTGGGAGGCAAGGGCTGGGCGGGGAGGAGGGTGCTCAGCTCTGCTGCTGCTCTGGCTCCTCCAGCCCTCCCTCCCTTACCTGCCCGTGAAATAAATTGTCTCTCTCCATCTTTCCTTTAATGTTTGTGCGTGGTCTCGCTTCTAGGCGTCGTGGGGCTGGCACCCCTGTCCCTCTCGGCCTTGGCCGTGTCCCGTAAGCCGGCGCTCAGCAGCCTCGTCCCAGCCCAGAGCGGGGCTGGGTCCCCCGAGCCGGGGGCCGGCCCTGCCCATCTCCGGGTGATGGATGGGGAAGGTCTCATGGCTGCAGCCCTGCTGCCTCCTTCTCCTTGATTTCCCTGGGGGATTCACCCCCAGCATCAATAACCCCGCCCCGTGCACCCCCTTCCTTCCCCGCCAGCTGCTCCTCTGTGTGGGACGGAGGGATGGGGATGTGGGGCTGCCCGCCATCACCTCAGCCCCAAAATACCTCGGTGGGGTGGGCAGGGGGTGCAGCAGGTGGAGGGAGAGGGGGATTAGGGCCGGGCAGGTGGGCGCTGCCGGAAGGGGGTTAGCGGGATGCCCAGATTAGCGTCCTTGACAGGCCCGCAGCCTAAAGCTGCTGTGCACCCAGGAAAAAGAGAGTCTAGTAAATAGACTTTCCGTAATCCTGTTTGGTGCAGTCCCAATCCTCCCGGCCCCGGCTCTGCCGGCCTGTGGCACCGGGGTGTCCCCCTCCAGCAGCTGGGGAGCCCCGGTGCAGGCACAAAGGGGCTGCTGCAGGGCTCGGAGTGTCCCCATCATTGTGTCCCCCTCTCGGGATGTCTTGGGGACAGGTGCCCCCTCAGCCTTGCACTGCGGGAGCATCAAACTGCTGTGGCCGCACTCACAGGTGGGACAGGCTGTCCTGGGGTCCCAGCCCGAGCCCCCGAGCTGCCCTCCCTGATGGGGTCACCCCTCCCCGGCACTGCCAGGAGCCCGGGGGTCCCTGGGGCTAATTACCCAAATGGCCTCAGGCTGGCGCGAGGCCGCCGCTATTCCCTAATACAATTTACCCTCAAGTGCAATTTAATTTTCCGCGAGGCCGGTGGCCAGCCCCCCGCACACCCAGCCACCTTCCCACCCCTTCAGCTTCTCGCTTCTTCCAGCCTTGCCCCTCTTCCCTTTCCCTCCTCGGCACAGGGAAGAACATTTCTCCGTCGGCATCCCCTCTCCACCCGCGTTCCGGCCGTAAAATCACCGGAGGTTCGCTGAGCGCCGATTAATTTTCAATTACAATTAGCAACGCCCCTGCCTGAGAGGGGAGAGGCTTTCCCTGGCTGCGGGTGAGTACCCGGCTCTCGACGTGCTTGTCCTCACTCCAGGCCGGTCCTGGCAATAGGGATGTCAGTGGGAGGGGGAAATTGTTGGGATAATTCAGAGGTGGGGAGCAGGTGGGGCTCAGGGTGCTGCGGCCGATGCTGCCCAGAGGGGAGGTGGCTTCATGCCAAAGGGTGGCTGTGGCAGCTTTGGACTTGCAAGGACGTCCCCACCTCGGTCTGGGGGAGCTGCTTCTGTCACACGAGGGGACTCTGGGAGCTGGGCTGACATCTGGCAAACTCGCTGCACGAGTGGCACAAAGCCTCAGCTCCCTGGCACCTCCAAACCCGTTCGGGGTTTGCTGACTGGGGCAGAGCTGCACTCACAGCCCCCCGACATGAGTCAGGAATGGGTTTTCCTTATATTTCCTTATATTCCTTTACATTTCCCCCAGTTCTGCCTTGAAACCCCCTTGTTGCACCAGGGGACAATGCACTGATGTCCCCCTCGGTGACACAGTGTCCAAGCCAACCCTAATACCAGTGTGCCCAAGGCTGGGCCACACAAGGGGAGGCTGGGTCTGTATCTTGTCACAGGTTCTGGGATTTACCTGCATTTTATTAATGATTAATAGCAGGGAAGGTGTGGGAGCACCATCCCTGCTCGTCTGTGGGTTTTGTATCATTGCTGCTCGTGTCTTCCTCTGGCTGCAGGGCCAGAGGGCTCCAGGCAATGCCAAGGAAGGAGCAGGGCATCTGCATGGGGACAGAGTCCCCCAAAAGAGCCCCAGAAGTGCAACCTGATGAAAATCGACATTCACCCTTCTGCAGGCTGCTCACCATCGAGCCTTAGCTCTGGTTTAGCTCTGGGAGGAGGAGAAAGGCTGGAGGGGGGCATTTCACACCCACCACACATAACCCCCCCTCTCTGGGCACCAGCAGGACACAGCAGCATTTTGGGCGGCACAGAGAGGATTTGCTGGGCAAGCACCTCATGCCCATCTCAAGCACCCTCTCCTTCCTGTGAGATGGGAAAAACAAACTCAAAAGAGACTCAAAGAGCCCAAAGTGATCAAAAAAATCCCTTAAGAGACCAAAAGACCCCCACCAACATAAGGAACAGATGGACAGCAGGAAGGATGGAGGGGAACAAAGCAATGCTACCAGGAGAGGAAACCCAGGAGGGCTCTGCTGGGAAGATGTGTGAGCGAGCACGGGGAAGATGCTTCTGGGGTTCTGTTTTTTTTTGGATGGTGGCAGCCCCCCAACCCCCCTCCCTCCCCCCCTGACAGCATGATGCTTCCCCAAGGTGAAGGCTCGGTGCTGTGTGGCTCCCTTTGCCCACTCACCACTTCCATGAGTGATCCAGGGCAGGGCAGAGGGGGCTGGATCAATCTGGCAAAGCAGAAAAATGAATGAAAATTTAATTCCCCGAGGAGAAGGGGGTGGGGGGAGCTGTTATCCCGGCTGAGAGATAAATCAGAGCGTGCCAGAGTGCTGGGAGACCGCGGTGACTCCCAGCAGCGGTGGAATAATTAGGGAAATAGGTTGGAAATGCAGAGCAGCAGAAAAAGCAGGCGATGGGGCAGTGTCCGTCTGTCCGTCTGTCCGCGATTCCGGCTAAACTTCTGCCATAAATTTGCTTTAGGAACCTGCCTTTCTGCGTTTTGGGAGCCACGCTCTGGCTGCCTGGGGGGACACGGTGGTCCCCTCCCCAAGGGGCTGCGGAGCGCAGGTGGCCGGGGCAGGCGGGGGTCTGGCGGTGCTTAATGCACTTAATGCGTGATTTAGGGGATGGGACGGGATGCGATGGGAGGGGTTGGGGTTCACCTCCCTGCGGTGGGAGGCAGATTTTGGCGTTCGGTGAACTGCAGGGTTGAGCTCGCTCCTGTGATGGGTGCACACCAGTCTCTCTACACAGAGCTGCGATATGAAGGGGATGGGGATTTGCTCATAAAAATGAAGCTTCGAGGGGTCAAACCCCAGCATCTCATAGAAAAATTTCAATTTTTTCCCAAGGAACCATCAGGCTTAATACATTTCTTAGGTTTTATTGCTTTTATCTTGAAACAGTTTTTTCCCAATTGCTGGCTTGTCCCACCCGCACATTTCCTGACGAAACAGGGTTTCAGGGTTTTTTTTTCAGGTGGGAAAATCCTCTTCCTAACAGTGTGGAAACGAAGGTTTGGGATGGGCACACCTGAGCTGAGGGTGGCCGTGCTCTTGGCCGGGTGAGCATCCTCCCTCACTTGCCAGAAGCTGCCGTGTGCCTCGGGGGCCTCACCCTGCTCTCTAAGCAGAGCGGGACGGCCCGGCACATCGGGGCTGTTTGGCACCGTTGTCCCCGAGCTGGTGACACGGTGAGCATCGGGTAGGGCGATGCTCGGGGCACCCCCTCTAACTTCAGCTGCATTTCAGGGAGTTTCCTTGCTCAGCCCTTGCCTGCCAGGCGCCGCCACGAGTTTCCCTGCGTTGTCCCAGGGTTTTCCCTCAGCAGAGCCTCACGGGGATTCTCATGGAAGCCGCAGCCACTCCGAGCCCTTTCCCCCGTCACTTTGGCATCGCCAGCCTTGTGCCGGGTGTCAGGCTGGGCACGCTGCAGCACTGCCGAGCTGGGCTGGCTCTTGGCGTGCCCAGGTGTGTCCCTGGGGAGGCAGCACTGGGATGGCCCCAGGGATGTGTTACAGCGCCTGTGAAAGCCGGGTGCCAGCTGGGCAATAACTCATCCCGGCGCGGGATGCGCCGGTGTCCGCCGGAGCCGGGGAAGTGTCCCTTGGCTAAGCCTTCATTCCATTCTATTCCATTCTATTCCATTCCCGCCCCATGCGGGGACTCTCCAACGCCTTCCATGGAGCGGGAGAAGGTCCTTGAGCCCCGAGAGCGGAGCTCGCCCGCGGCCTTGGGCTCGTCCCTCTCTGTCCCCAAAGGCACCGCCGGCCACAGCCCGGCCCCGGCCCCGCCCCTTCCCCGCAGGCCCCGCCCCCGCCGCGCAAGCCCCGCCTTCCCCGGACAGGCCCCGCCCCCGGCGGCGCGGAGAGGGCGCTGATTGGCTGCGAGGGGCCCGTCCCGCCCCCGCCCCCCTGCGGGCGGTGACGTCAGGCGCGCTCCCCGCAGGGGAATGAATGGGAGGCGGGCGGCACCGGCGGGCACCGGCACCGGGACACGGCACCGGGACACGGCACCGGGACACGGCAGCTCCCGCCGCCGGGCTCCGCCGGCCCGGCCCGCCGCTCTCCCGCCCCTCTTCTCTCCCCTCCGCCGCCCCCCGGGCCAATAAAATGATGCAAAGCTCCGCGCTCGCTGCCGAAGGGGCTGTCAAGGGGCTTCCCGAGATCCTCGGTGTGCCGGTGCAACGTAAGGACGCTTTTCTCTTCTCCTTCCTTCGCTCCGTGCCGCAAAGGCGGCCCCGGGCCGGCGGGGCAGCGCCCTGCGGGTGGGCAGGTGCCTCCGCTCCCGGTCGCTCCCGGTTCTGCACTTTCCGTTTATTTTCCCCAGTGTGTGGCACCGTTCACGGACGTGAAAATGCGGAGGGTGCGGGAGGGAGAGCGGTGGCCCGGGGCGGGCGGGCAGCGGAGCGATGCGGGCCCGGCCCCGACGGGGAGGACGGCGCGGCTCCGGCTGTGTGTGAATGTGAGTGAGTGTGTGTTTGAGTGTGAGTATGAGTGTGAGTGTGTGTGAGTGTTTGAGTGTGAGTGTGTGAGTCTACGGCCAGGGCACCCCCGCGCAGCCCCGGCCCGCTTATATCGTTTATCGCGACAGGCGGCGGAACGGCGGCGGTGGGAAGGGACCCGGGGCCGTGGTACCGGGCTGGAAAGCCCGGCTGGGCCCCCGGAGCGATTCCGCCGCATCCGCGTCTATCCAAAAATCCCTCGCGTGTCTCTATGGGCGCGTACCTGCCCTGCAGCTACAGGTAGCGAGTCCGTGGGGGTGCGCACAGGCGCGGCTTGGGGGGCGCACCCACGGCTGGACGGTGCACCCCAAGGGGGGACGGTGCACCCCAAGGGGAGATGCTGGACCCCAGTAAACCTCAGGGGCAGTCAGCCCCGTTCCTATAGTGCCGAGCCCCACGCGGGGGCGCATCCCGTGGGCACTATGGCTGGTTCCTATGGATGGTGGGGGTCGGCCGTGCCCCAGCTCGCCCCCGGCTCGGTGCGCCCTGAGGCTGCGCGGGGGGGGGCTCCGCGGGCGGCCACCTGCGCGGGCATTGCTGCTGTTGTTGTTGTTATCATTATTGTTCTTTTTATTATTATTATTTCTCCCCGTTTGCAAACGGTTCCAGGGACCCGGGAATGGGGGGACCCCACCGGGGCCAACAGGGCGATGCTCGCCCCCCCCCCCCCCCCAAACAGCGGCGCCGAGAAAGTTGAGGGGAGGGACCTCGGGCGGTGGCGGAGGAGGGGCGAGACGGGCCCGGACCGCGGGACAGGGTCCGGCCGCACTTCGGGGGACACAGGGGGGCACGGGGGTGTCGGCTCCGGGACACGTCCCCCCACCTGTGGCCGCTGCCCCGCGGAGCCCCCGCTCCTCTCCGCGCCCCGCACGGGGCCCCGGCCCCACCAGCGGCTGGAATTCGTTTTCCGTGGGTTTTTCGGTGGTGCCTCTTCCCGCGGCTCTTCGGGGGACCCCGTTATCCCCCGTTATCCTCCGTTATCCCCCGTTTCGGTCCCTTTGCCGAGCTGCTGGGGGAGGCAGACGGGCCCCTTGAAGCAATTTCACCGCAGCAGAGGGGAGGAAAAATCCCGGTCGGGAGCATAGAGCCGGTGCAGGGACAGGGACGGGGACACTCAGGGTCTGTCCCACCGCCGTATCCCGAGTCACGCCGCCCGGTCAGGGTCGCTGGGTCACTTCTGTGGCCTCGGAATCCCTTGATTTAGGAAAAAAAATAAGGTGCCTAAACCACCGTGGAGCAACATTGCCCCAGAGCAGCTCCCTGCACTGAGAGGGGCCACCAAACTGCCTTGGTCATGACAATGTCATTCCTGTACTGACTGATGGATATCAAGAATTAGCAGGAAAGAATCCAACGAGAAATAATTATGTATTATTATTATTATTATTATTATTATTATTATTATTATTATTGATATTATTGTTATTATTATTATATTAATTATATTATTAATAATTATTATTTATTAATGTTTATATTAATAATATGAATATTATTTATGCGCAAAAATTGGCAGAAAGAAAAATAGATGAGGCTGGGCTGCTGAAAACCATCCTTCTGTGGTTTTTCCGCTGCCCCAGCCCGAGCCCTGCCAGCTCTCAGCCACCTGCTTTCATGTCGTGACAGATCTGGGACCTGATCGTGCCTCAGTGACACAGAACACAGCCCCCTCCGAGCCAAAGGAAATTGCTCCTGGGCAGGGAACCCCTTCCCAAGAACCAGCCAGGGTCTCCCCCCATCACCCAGCAGCACCTCGATATTTCATCGTGTGTGAGAGCAAAATCCGTGACATTTCAATTTTTAATCACTATTAAATCACAGTTTTCCCTCTCTCTTTAGCCATCAGCCCCCCTGTTTTAGCAGAGGCTTTTCCAGCATCTTTTTTTCCTGCAGGATTTTGGGGAGCCGAGCTACCTCTCCCCCCCCCCCGCCCCGCGACAGACCTTGCTCAGCCTTGCAGACGGGATGGTTAAAAATAAAACCCCGAATATTATTTATGAATATTGTTTTGCAAATCTCACCGAAGTGAAAACTTGTGCCAAAGCCTGCGGGAACAGTGCCCGTGTGCCGGCAGGCTCTGGCCAAGGGGCTGGAGAGGGGGGAGTGATTAATCGCCGCCGAGAAAGTCGTTTGCCCGCAGCAGAGAAATGAATTGCAAGGTTTTTTTGCATGTGAAGGAATGAGGTTTCCTCCCCGCAGAAAGACTTTTGAAGGAAGCCCAGCACTGATGCTTTGCTCGGGTTCGATGCAGGCTCCGGTACCGGCGGACCGGGGCCGCCTTTGTGATCCCCTTTTCCCCCCGCATTCCCGGGCACCCATTCCTCAGCGTCCATCCCTTCCCCCCAAAAAAAGCAGAATACAGCCCCAGCATCCATCCCTTCACCAAAAAAAAAGTAGAACGCAGCCCCAGCATCCATCCCTTCCATCCCTTCCATCCCTTCCCCCCAAAAAAGCAGAACGCAGCCCCAAAACCGGGGGTGTTTCGGAGCTCATCCCCCGGCGCTGCCCCCGCTCGCTTTCAGAGGGGGTTTTGCGGTCTCAGGGATAACCGAGTTTGTTTCGTTTCAATCGTTCTTTCTTTAATTTTTCCCGTCGGGGAGAGAGGCGGGGGAAAGGGGAGATGGACCCGCCGCTAATAAATCACGGTGCTCAGGCCAGAGCCCCCGGGCGTGGGAGGGGAGCCGGGGGATTGCGGATCTACCCACGGCCTTTAATGGGATCGGGCCAAATCCCGCCCGGGAGGCTGCCGGGGATGCACATGTGCCGTCCCCTCCCGGGAACGTGGCCCCGGGACAGGGGGGGACACCCCAAAACTTCTCTCCCGAGGTTTGCACCGAGGCCGCTGCACCGCCGGGTGGTCCCCGGGTGGAGAGGGGGGACCCCGCTGCTGTGTCCCCCCCACCCCCCAAAACACCCTCTGCACAGAGCTAGGAGGGCAAAGACAGAGAGAGAGCAGCTCGTTCCTCATGTACCAGTTGTCCCCATTAACTTTATTCTCGCTCTATAAAATAATTCAGTTCGAACGAGTGCAATAAATGCGAGGCACGGGAGGAGCTGCCGGCGTGGTAAAGCACAAAGCGGGGTGCAGGGCTTGAATTTTAGATGTTTTCTCTCTGCAAACCACAGAGACATCTCCTGGTTTCCCTGGCAGTTCCCCTTTTTGTTATTATTGTTGTTATTATTATTATTATTATTGTTGTTATTGTTATCCCTGTGTGTGCATAGAAGCATCATTACACCCACAGGCGCCTGTGCGTGGGGTTGGTGCCACACATCTACAGCGAATTTTGGAGGAAAACCGGTCTCTTCTTTAAAAAAAAATACAATTTTTCTTTGGAAATTCGAAGGGAGATGTTGTATTCTCGGCTGCAGATTTTTACTTGTTGAAATTGAGCTGCATCGCTGCTTTTTTTGGAAAGGACAAGCTCTTTGTTGGCTTGTGAGAGTGCAGGATGGGTGCATGGAAATCCACACGTGTTTACATAAATAACCATTTAGACACAAAACCTGTTTCCTGAAGGTGCAGGAGAAGGATTTCCCGGTGCTCTCAAACCAAATTTAACAAATCCAGCATGGAAAACGTGGCTGGTGCCGACCTGCAGCAGCTGGAGGGAAGGGAACCAAGCGTCCAGATGTTCCCAAAACAAGAAGGGAAAGGGGGACCTCTGGAAGCCGTAGAATTATTATTATTATTATTATTAATTATTTTTAATTTCTCGCGTGGTTAGTGCTGCAGAGGCTCGAATGGCAGCAATAGCTGTGGTGTGAGGGTTTGTAATGGATGGAATCAGCTGCCTTCACGTGAGGTTCGTGGCAGGACCCCAAAGGATTTTGGAATAATGGTGTTTGAGGCTGTAACAATATGAGATTTTCCTGTGATCTTTTCCTCCTTCCTCCCACTCCTCCCCCCCTTTATTTCCTTCTTTGCCCGGTCGTTCCTCTTCCCCCCGCCTTTCTTTTCTATTCCCCCTCTTTTTCTTCCTTTCCTTCCTTTTCTCCCCTCTTTCTCTCCCTTTCCCCTTTCCCTTTTTTTCTCTTTCCTTCCCTTGTACCATTCCTTTCCTCTCTCACGATTTTTGTTTGTCCTCTTTTTGCTTTATTTTCTCCTTTTTCCCGTTTCCTTTTTGAATCTTTCCTTCCTTTCCCTTTTTAAAAAATATTTTTACTTCTTGTGATTTTTTTTCCGTCTTAAATATTTTTTCTTTTAAAAAATCTTCCCCCTTTTTTGTCTCCCTCGCTTTTTATCTATTTAGTTTTTCCTTTTTAATATTTTTTCATTCTATACCTTCCTTTCCTTTTTAAAGTATATTTTTTTCTTTTTAAATAATTTTCCTTTTTCTTAATCTTTTTCCGTTTTCGTATTTTTTTTATTTTTTCTATTTTTTCTTTTTAAAAATCTTGCTTTCTTTTAAAATTCTCTTACCCTTTTTTTTTGCTGCTTTTAAAAATATTTTTCCTTTTTAAAAATCTTGCTTCCTTTTAAAATCCCTTCCCTTTTTTTGCTGCTTTTTTATTTATATTTTTTCTTTTTAAAAATCTAACTCCATTTTAAAATTCCATTTCCCCCCTTTTTTAATTGCCTTTTTTATTTATATTTTTTCTTTTTAAAAATCTAGCTCTCTTTTAAATTTCCCTCTTTTTTTGCCGCTTTTTTTTTTTTTAAGTGCATTTTTTTTTTGCTTTTTTAAACCTTTTCCATTTCTTTTTTTTCCCCCCCTCCCAAATCCATCTGATTCCATCTGTGCGGGGCAACCCCTGCTCGGTGGTGCCATTCCAGTGGCAGAGAGCAGGACACGGCTTGAAAAACGGGATGCAGGGAGGAAAATAATCCCTCGTGTGCGTCAAATATTTACAAAGGGAGATGCGCTGGAGCACCGAGGGGTTGAGAAGTGGCATCTCCTCACCCCCAAAACCCCCAGAAGGTGCCGGGACAGAGCTTTGGGAGCCCTGAGGGTGGTGTCGGTGGCTGACGCTGCTGTTCTCTCCATCCCCCCGAGCAGAGATCCCCCAGTGCGCCGGCTGTAACCAGCACATCCTGGACAAGTTCATCCTCAAGGTGCTGGACCGCCACTGGCACAGCTCCTGCCTCAAGTGCGCCGACTGCCAGATGCAGCTGGCCGATCGCTGCTTCTCCCGGGCCGGCAGCGTTTACTGCAAGGAGGATTTCTTCAAGTGAGTACCCTCCCCCGAAATCAGCACCTCCCTGCCCGCCGAGCAAGCCCACAGCCTGAATTTATGCGTCGTTTCTCCAGGATTCTTCCTACAACTTGTTGTTTGTTGTTGTGGAAATGATGGGAATGTCGGTGCTTTGCAGCTGCTGCCGGTTGGATGATGGGAGTTGGGATTTAAGCACGGGGAAGCTCCAAATCTTCCCTGATGCTGCTGTCCCTGCCCTGTGCTGGTGTTCAGGTCCCCGGGGATGACATCCTGCTCTGCTCGGAGCTAGAGGGCAGGAGAAACCCGTGCAAGGCTCTTCCTCCCGAGTGTCTCCCTCTCCTCCTCGGGATTTGCTGATGCTGTTTCTCTCCCTTCACCTTTTACCTTTTTTTTTTTTTTTTTTTTTTTTTTTCCCCCTGAACAGCTGGTTACAGTATCTCTGATTATTGTTTGCACTCTGTTGTAGACATTTTTTTTTTTTTTTTTTTTTTTAATCTATCCTTTTTTTGCTCCCATTAGCGTGAAAACCTCATTTGGTTGCCTTGGCAGCTGCCTCTGAGCTGTGCGATGCCCCAGCCTTGGCATTTCCCTGCTCCCATGAGACAGGACAACCCGTTCCCCATTACAAAAATGGACTTTGCCTTTAGGATGCTCTGGTCCTTGGCTGCCGGTGAAATTTGGGAATTTTCCCAAGGGATAGGGAAGGTTTTTTGGCTGGGATTGAATTACAGTGAAGCAGAGGGGTTGGATCCTGGCCGGTGGGTGCCTGGATTCAGGACTCAGCCCTAAGGCAGCTGCTGCCCCTCGGGGACTAAAGCCACCTCCTCTTGCCATCATCTCCCCTCCGAGCCAGTCCCACAGGCTGTCCCCACCAGCATAAAGCCACCAGGATCAGTCCCTAGACAGGACTTCCCCTGCCTTCCCATCCCCAGGCTCTCCCAGATCCTCACCAGGACCAAAGATGCAGCTTGGATTTCTCCTTCCCGGAGCCGGTCAAAGCGGCCACTCCAGCCTGGGTAATAACACTTCACTTCTGATATTTTCCAGCCTATTAATCTCCGAGTCATTTAAATAGTCGCCCAAAAGGTGCGGGTAATCAATGTTAATTGGAGTTGAAAGATCAGCGACTTTCTCAGATGAGGTCCTGCCTGGATTATTTGGTGCCAATCAATAGCAGCTCGGCGCTCGCACCTCACCTTTCCTTAACCGCTCATTGATCTCGGGGTAGGGAACCTGCAGGGGACGTGAGGATTTCAGCCCAACTTCAGAGGCACTTGGCAATGCAGGAGCTGCTTTGGAAAGGATCAGATCGATTTTTTATTTTTTATCTTTTTTTTTTTTTTTCCAAAATTGCAGCTCTTGGTCCTCGGCTCTGTCCTGGGTCCTCTGTCCCCACATGATGTAGAAACACCCTGGGGTGTCAGAACAGCTGTTAAAATGGCTTTTACAGCATTCTGGGAGAGGGGGTGGATGGGCAGTGGGCTGCAGAGAGGGCACCAGCTCAGCCTTGGGAGCAGAAAAGCATCCTCTGTCCACCCTATCCCTCTCTCACACTGCCTTTCTCCTTCCCTCCATTCCCACCCTGCCTGCATCCCTCCCTTTATCCTCCATTCCATCATTCCTCCCTCCTCCTCTCTTGTCCATCTCCTCTCCACCCCTCTCCCACTTCCTCCCTCCCTCTCCCACCTTCCCTCCCCATCTGACTCCAGGAGGGCTGAGGTCTCCCCAGCAGATGTCCAGGGACTCCCTTTAGGATACAAGTCCAGAAAATGAGACAAACCGGGTTTTTCCTTCTCACTTTCTGCTTCCAGCACCCCAAAAATCGTGCTGGCACCACTCGTGCCCAGTACCACCACCCCTGGGTGACACCTGCGTGGCTCAGGGACAGTCAGAGACCCAGCTTTGGTGGCTGTGCCCTGGATTTCTGGAGGGGATGGGTAGCCACGAGGCTTGAGGCTGATTTTGCACTACTGGGGGATGTTCAGGCCTCAGGGGACAGTGAGAGGTGCCCGGAGCGGCTGCACTCCCTGGGCACTCCCCAGTGCCACTGCCTGTCCCTGCAGCCTTGGGGCAGGGGGCCGGAGGGATTTGGGGGTTCCTTCAAAGGAGATGGGGGCAGATTTATTCTGACAGCTTTGTCACCTGGGCTGCAGCAGCAGCAGGATGGCTCTGTGGGCTCTGGGGTGTTTGGGGCTGCTCTGGGGAGCAGGGGAAACCTCACAGAGCCCTGTGGTGCCAGTGGGAGGTGGGGACCTGCCCCAGGTCAGTCCCACAGCGTCTGTTGCCCAAAGCAAAGTGGAATACCCACTTCCTTTTGACTTCTCATGGCGCATGTCACCCTTGTGCCATTAATTCAGTGAATTCTCTTCTTGCACACTTCCTGCACCATTCTTGCACGCTCCTTGCACACTTCTTTTCCCACTCTTAACCCTTGCCTTGCTGCCACGCTTCTCTCACGTCCCTTGCACACTCCCTGCAGCCGTGCTGGTGGCTTTGCTGGTGCCCCACACCCCTGTCAGGCCGTCCTTATGGTGTAAGAGCCCCATCATTCTGCATTAATCTGGGATTCATCATGCCAGCGGGGCGGTGTAATTAATTTATTTGGTATTAATGTGGATGAAATATGTACTGTCCTTGCAGGGGAAAAAAATCAGGCAGCCTATAAGCATTAGTTAAAAGAATCATTAAAATCAAAACCTTCCTCGGCTCCATTAGGCCGGTCTCTCACTCTGAGGAAGATAAACCCCCGCCGTGTGAAGTGTCATGCATAATAAGGTTGATCGCTGGTTTAAACTCTGCCCTGTCTCCTGCTCCCCCATCCCGGCAAACCTCACCTGGCCGCGGGGCTCAGGCTTCGCCCGCTTCTCCTCGCAGGCGTTTCGGGACCAAATGCACGGCGTGCCAGCAGGGCATCCCCCCGACTCAGGTGGTCCGCAAAGCCCAGGACTTCGTGTACCACCTGCACTGCTTCGCCTGCATCATCTGCAGCCGGCAGCTGGCCACGGGAGACGAGTTCTACCTGATGGAGGACGGGCGGCTGGTCTGCAAGGAGGACTACGAGACTGCCAAGCAGAACGGTAGGAGCCCCAAAAAGGCTGCGAGGGGCAGGGCGAGCGCAGGGTGCCCCCGTGGCTCCCTGCGGGAAGGGCGGCAGGTTTGGGAGAGATATTCCCCGGTGGTTTGTGCTGCTGCTTGGGGCTGGTACCGCTTCCTTCGCTTGCAGATGATTCCGAGGCGGGGGCGAAGCGGCCCCGGACCACCATCACTGCCAAGCAGCTGGAAACGCTGAAGAACGCCTACAAAAACTCCCCCAAGCCCGCCCGGCACGTTCGGGAGCAGCTCTCCTCCGAGACGGGGCTTGACATGAGGGTCGTGCAGGTGAGGCCGCCCCTCTCCACCCTGCCCCAAGAGAAGGGAGACACAGGAGCTGCTCTGGACTGCTGGGGTTTAGGGGTGACAGGGGTTTTTGGGGTGATGTGGGTGCCTGGAAGCTGGGCTGAGGGAATGATGGTGGGGCTGTGGGAGCTGGGGGGAAGGAGTGCTGGCATGTGGGTTTGCAGGGGTTTAGGGATGCCGGGTTGCATGGGGGCGTAGATGTTGGCATATCAGGATGTTGGTGTGCCAGGGTGCTGGCAGGCTGGGATGTAGGGCTGCTGGGATGGATGTGGGGGTGCTGGGATGGATATGGGGGTGCTGGGATGGATGTGGGGGTGCTGGGATGGATGTAGGGGTGGTGGGATGGATGTAGGGGTGCTGAGATGGATGTAGGGGTGCTGGGATGGATGTGGATGTGCTGGGATGGATGTGGGGGTGCTGGGATGGATGTAGGGGTGGTGGGATGGATGTAGGGGTGCTGAGATGGATGTGGGGCTGCTGGGATGGATGTGGGGGTGCTGGGATGGATGTAGGGGTGGTGGGATGGATGTAGGGGTGCTGAGATGGATGTAGGGGTGGTGGGATGGATGTGGGAGTGCTGGGATGGATGTGAGGCTGCTGGGATGGACTTGGGGGTGCCAGAATGCTGGAGCACAGGGTTTCATGGGCGCTGGGTTCCAGGGGTGCTGCCAGGGTGGCGGGGGTGCCGTGGTGCCACCCGCATCCCCATTGCCTGCTCCAGGTGTGGTTCCAGAACCGGCGGGCCAAGGAGAAGCGGCTGAAGAAGGACGCGGGGCGGCATCGCTGGGGGCAGTTCTACAAGAGCGTGAAGAGGAGCCGCGGGGGAGGGAAGCTGGAGAAGGAGAGCTCGGCCGAGGACTGCGGCATCAGCGACAGCGAGCTCAGCTTCCGCGGTGAGCGCGGCGCCCGAGCGGGGCCGGGGGGCCGCGGGGCTCCCCCCGCCGCTGACCCCCCGCCTCCGCTCTCCCTCCTGTCCCCGGCAGAAGAGCAGATCCTCTCCGAGCTCGGCCACAACAACAGGGTGTACGGCTCCGTGGGGGACGTGGCGGGCGGACAATTGCTGAACGGCGGCTTCTCCGTGGAGGGCACGGGACAGACGTACCAGGACTTGCGGGACGGCAGCCCCTACGGCCTCCCGCAGTCGCCCTCCTCCATCTCGTCCCTGCCGGCCCATCCGCCCTTGCTCAACGGGCTGGACTACGCCATGGACGGCAGCCTGGGGCTGGTGGCCCACGGGGCGCAGGGGGTGAGTCAGACGCTGCGGGCCATGGCCGGGGGTGGCCCCACCTCCGACATCTCCACGGGGAGCAGCGTCGGGTACCCAGACTTTCCCACCAGCCCGGCCTCCTGGCTGGACGACATGGATCACCCCCCTTTCTAAGCGCTGCTCGCCCCCCGCCCCGGCCCCCCCCGCGCTCCCCCCGGCCCGCAAGAGCAGCACTGAGGGCGCCCGCCGGCCGCTGACCTTTCCAGGATTTTCCCGAGGGAATTGGCCCTGGAGGGCTGGAGGGGTGGGGGGACAGCAGCGGCGGTGCTGGGGTGGCTGTGCTCGGGCGGGGGGCACGGATGCCTTCGGGTGTAAGCACAAGAGAGGTGGCGGCGCACGGGGACCCCGGCGGGAGGGCAAGAAGGACAATCAGGGGTGGCAGAGTCCATTCCGCACCCCCCCTGCCGAGCACCGCTGCTATTTTCAAGAGTTATTTTTCCATATGGTGTTGAAACGCAACTCGGCGCTGCCCGGAGGCTCCGCGGAAAGAGAAGTCTATATTGTAGAAGGGTTTATTTTGCCGGGAACACGTCCGGGGCAGGGCCACTGCGGGAGCTGCCTGCTCCTGGCCTAGTGGCCGTGATTTATCCCTGGGCACGCAGGAGCATCGCTGCTTTGTACCGTGGGCACGCGAGGGGAAGGAATTTTAAAAAAAAATTGCCTCCGGCCCGGGATGCCCGGGGCTGGCACCTGCAGGGCAGCCACGGGAGAGGTGGCTGAGAGCAGCCTTTGCTCTGAGGGAGGTGCAAAAAAATCCCTCCCAAATAGGGGAAAGGGAATTTCGTCAGCCGCAGAAGCACCCGCGGGGTGGGAAGGGGAGGCGGTCGGGGCGTGAGATGCTCCTGGCATGGGTCCCCCTCCTGCTTTGGTGCCGCGGCTCTGATGGTACCGAAGGGTGAGTGCAGGCGGCCAGGAAGGATCGCGGTGGCTTTGGCACATCCCACAAGGCCCATGGGGTCTGCTCCTGGCCGGGCTCACTCAGCACTAGCCCTTGCTCAAAACCCACATGCCCATCTCCCCCAGCACAGCCACACCCCTACCCTCAGACATTCAGCCCCATGGATGAGATCCAGCTCCATGCTCTCTGCCCGGGGTGCCCAGCTCTGCCCCAGCCCCACAGGGATGCCCTGGCTATCCCTGCCATCCTCTCTGTCTCTGGGATGATGCTGATCCTTCAGGGAGGGCTGGGGGTGGATCCAGTTAGTCAGCTCCTTCCAGAGGTGTGGAAGCTCCAGAGGCAGAGATAAAATAAAAAAGAATAAAAATTAAAAAAAAAAAAAAGCCACACGAGAAAGCACATCACTGGTCTGTCCTTGTCCTTCCTTGCCCACCCCTGACCCCCAGCTGGGTGCTTTGGTGCTGCAGGAGCTGCCCCAGCTGCATCCATGTGCCTCTCCTCTCCCCAGCCTTGGGTGCTGCTTTGTGCCAAGCTCCCGGCCTTGCCGGTGCTGGTGGGGAGGGGGACGGGGGAGAGCTGTGCCTGCTGCTCTCCATCCCCCCTCGACAAGGCCAAATGCCTCCTCCCCTCGCTGTGTAAATTTTGTACAGTTCCAGAAAGTGAGAGTCTTGTTTCCTGGGGGAATAAAAAGGAAAACAAAATAAAACCCAACAAATAATAATAATAATAATAATGATAATAATAATAATAAATTTTAAAGAATTATTTATTGCCATGTCTCGGGGAGAAATGATCTCCCCAAATTGCCCCCGGATTCGGGCTTAGGGCGTTGCTTTTGTACCCTGCCTCTGGTGTGTTGGCATGAGATGTGTACAGTCACCCCCTCCGCCGCGAGGGAAAGCGATGGCAAATAAACTCGGGATGCTCTTTAGCAGCTGCTGTCTTTGAGATTTTCTTCCTCAGTGGGAGGGCAGTGGGTCACCACTGGCATCGCCTGCTCCGGCACTGCTGGCTTTTCGGGGTCAGGATTCCCTGGATGGTGGAACTGCCATCCCTGGCTGATGGAACAAGTGCCACCGGTCGTGGTGCCCTGGCTTCCTGCTGGCACCCAGAGGTTTGGGGTGGGGATGTCCGTGGCTGGCACCCCGAGGTGGCACAGCTTTCCTGCCACCACACAGGGACAGCCTGGCTGTGCCACCACAGGTGAGATGGAAGGGCCGTGCCAGGCAGGAGGGGCGAGTCCAAGCCCCTCCGTGGGCACCGGTGTGTTGGCTTTCTATATTTTAATCATTTTAACATTTAATGCTTCTCAATTAAAGTGATTTCCTGGAGTAGATGCCAAGCTTAGGGCGAATGCACATTAACCACTTTCTGTATCAGTAGTTAAAGGCACCGAGGGATTTAACAGCAATCCGCAAGGCTGCTGGGGAAAGGTTTGGCTGAATAAAGCAGATTATAAACAATAATATATGTCTTTCTCTCCTCCCGCCCCCCACCCCCGCTTTCTTTTTTTTTTTTGGAAAGGCTCCAACCTCACAAACAGACCTAAAGTGCTATAAACATCTCAGGGCTGAGCGCTCAGGCCCCAAATGTGCTCTCTGAAAGCACCAGCACCGCGGCTGCTGCTTTTCATCCCGGCTTTAACGGAGATTTTTTATTACCCAGCGTGTCCATCAAGCCAGGCAGTGGCTGTGCATTACAGCCCTGCACAGGGGTGGCCTTGCTTGTCCCCAACCTTGGTGCCACCGTGTCTCCCTCACAAAGTCGACTGCAATATTGGGGTTGGCATCTTTGCTTCATCTGAATCCAGATGTAAAAGCGCCAGGCTGTGATGAGCCCGGCCACTGCCAGCCTGCAGCTGCCCTGGGCAGGAGCAGCGGGAGCAAAAGCCATTGGGAGAGTCTTACTTAATATTAAGTTAATGGAAAATAACCTGTCCAAGCTGTTTTGTCCCCAGCACAGAGCCTGGCCTGTGTGTGGTTTAGTGGCTGCTGGAGCCAGCGCAGTGACTTTGTCAGCGTCAGCGAACGCTGGCAGGAGCCACAGACGCTGTGAGGGGCCAAAACCCACGTGTGCCTGCTGCCCAGCCAGTTAGCCAAGGGAATGTTCCCATTTATTCTCCTGAGGCTGGATGTGCTGCAGAACCTGATGGCAAGCAGCTTCCTGTCACAGCTACGGAGATTTCCTCTGCTCCCCCCAGGCTGTAAATCTCATCTGGGAAAAGCAAACTCGTGGCAATATCCTGCAGGGCAGCCACAGTTTCCTCTGGCCACCCAGTGCAGCAGCCTCCCTTGCAGCTTGGAGCTATCCCACGGCACAAACCCACCCCTGGCAGCTCCTGCGGGCACAGCTGGGATGCTGAAAAGGAAGCACTAAACCCCCATGATCATCCCACATCATTCCAGCACTCGGGCATGGCCACGAGGCACATTTTTCCCCCCTTTCTGGGTACTTGGCCAGCTGAGAAGATCATGAAGTGTCTGAGCCAGACCCAGAGGGGGGACAGGGTGGGTGCAGGTTTATCTGTGCTCAGCTGAGCCCTGAAGGAGCCGCTCCAGGGATGGACACACAGCAGGAGGCCCTGGAGCCGCTGACAGAGGTGGGGTTTAAAGCCATTTGATTCAGCAAAGAGGTAAAAGTCCTGTCAGCTTGGAGAGGCTGATTAGCAGCACGTGTTGTGTGAGAAGCAGAGGGACAGACAGACACCTGTATGACCCTGCTGTCTTTGCAGCTCTCCCTCCCCAGGACAAGAGCTCAAGCAAAACTTGAGCCTTATGGCTGCACTGAGCTGCCTCCCATTCTCATGGCTTCCAAATCACCCCCTGCAAAAAAATCCCAAAAAACCCCAAAACTCAAACAAACACACTGAGGCTCAATCCCAACACTGTGCTTTTATTTATATTATTTGTTTGGACCCAGGGGGGGAAAAAAAAAAAACCAACCCAACCAAAATTCAACCTGAATGGGAGAGATGAGCATCTCACCTGGCCCTGCATCCCCATGGAGGAGCCGACTGGTCAGCCCACGCTGCTCTGGTGAGACAGCCCATACAGTACTCGTGTTTGAAACCTTAAAATAATACCTGGGGCCTCTTCCAGGCCCTCTCCCCTCTCCCCCTCCCCCCCAAATACTGATAAACGTCAGAGCATGCCAAACTCTGATGCCATCCTGCTCAGGGCATGCTCTTGGCCCTGGTGCTGGAGAGCCCAACCAGACCCTGTGCTTTAAAAGGTCCCCTCGAAGCCCCGGGGTGTTTGGGGAGGGCAGCAGGGAGGGGAGGGGGATAGAGGTGTTATTGCAGAGCCTCTCTGTGCCCCGGGGGCTCAGGGCTCGCCGGTGCCGTGCTGCTGCAGAGCCGAAGTGATGGCTTTGGAGTCCGTCACCTCCTCGGGCAGGCAGCCCTCCTGGTCCCGCAGCCTGGGGTCGGCTCCCGACTGCAGCAGCAGCTCCACGATGTCCAAAAACTCGCAGGTGGCAGCTGTGGGGGAGACAGGGAAGGGTTAGTGTGGCGATGCTGGCCCCAGGAGGCGGTGACGGGCGGGTTTGGAGCGGTGGCTGTCGCTGGCCCGAGGCAGCATCGCTGGGACAGCGCTCGGGACACACCGGATTGCTTTGGATTTAATAGTGCCAAGGAAGGAGAAAAGACAGAGTGACAGCAATGCAAAGCCAGAAGTCCTGAGGGGGTGCCACCAGAGCCAGAGGCGCTGGGAGGGATCTGCAGGGACACAGAGAGACCTGGGACACAGAGGGAGCCTGGGAACACCTTGGCTAAGGTTTCTTCACGTCCAGGACTGGAGACTGACCCTGGGAAGGGCCCCAGAGTGTTACTGCAGCACTGCAGGGACCCCCAAAATGTCACCTGGGAAAGCATTCCCTGCCTGCTTTTGTACCTGGGATTTATAATGTGTTCACCATCTATGATGGATCTGTGAGCCTTTGCCCCTCACCTGCCCCCTGAGTCTCGCAGGGAGCAGGCAGCACATCCCAGGCACGACAGCTTCAGTGCTCCTGACTTTTGTCCATTGCTTCTCTTTGGACAAAATTCACATGGTTTATAGCTGCTGGCCACCACTTCCTCCAGCACCAGCTCCAGGTGACTGTGCCCATGGCCTGGGACAGGGCACACATTTATTCCTCACACCTCTACTAGGAACTGTTTTTTCATCCCTCATTTCCTCTGCCAAGATAGAGTCAGGTTTGACCTGAGCTCTTCTCAGTCCTAGGATGTCTTACCTAAGGATGCTAAAAAAAAGAGCCAGGAAAATCAGGAAAACTCTTAATGCTGGACTTGGCTGACAGCGGCAGAAGTCCCAGATCCTAGATTTTCCCTTCAGCCTCTGCAACTCAGACCCTAGTGAAGCCAAAACCTGCTTTACAAGGCCATGAAGTTGGCAGCTTCCTCTTGTGTTGGTAGCAATTGGTTTTATTCATATTTTGGGTGTTTTTATAAAGCAACCGACTGACTCCTTTAGTAATTAAGTGTCTTTTGCATTACTCTGCAGTCTTCTACTGATCCAAAAGGACAAGCAGTAATGTCTCATTAAAATAAATTCAGTGTGTGATTGGAGTTTATATTGAAAAGATAAAAAAAGGGGTCAAAAAGGGGAAACAGGTTGGTGAGGAAGCAGGTGGGGGTGTGGGTGAGGCTGAGCTGAAGGGGGGCACATCCCTCTGCAGAAGATAGACTTCCAGAGGTGCCAAAGAGGGTATGGTGGCAGCTTCTAGGGATGGGGAGCTGGTCCCCACAGGGAAAGGTGGCTTAGTCCTCCGGTGCTGTGTCCTTGAGCAGGCTGGGAACATCCCTGGGGACGAGCACAGCTGCTGGATTTATCACACCCTGGGACCCTCGATTTGTCAGGGGCCAGAGCGGCAGCCCTGACACTGGCACGGGTGAAGATGAATTTCCATTCAGCGCAGTTTGCCTCCCGACTCCATTAATCCTCAGGGTTCAGATGATGAATTTTTTTTTATTATTTATTTTCCTTGCAGCATCCCCTCCCACTGCCCTGCCAGGGCGCAGACAGAGGCGAACAGATGGCGCTTTGCAGGGAAGCGGGAGCGCCCAGGAGGATACAGAACCTGCCCACTCCGCGGCCACGTGGCCGGCACCGCTCGGAGAAGCCTTGATTTCCTCTGGGAGAGGCAGCAGCGATGATTTCAGTATTCCCAGTGGGTGGGTGGATGGAGAGGAGCTGAGAAGGGGCTGCTCAGCAGGGACAGCGTGCACACAGCCGTGGGTCCTGGCGGGCCGTGCTGCCGCTGGCCTCCACTTAACCCCCGATTAAAGCCGGGGTCAGCGGCGATCGGAAGGAGCCGGGATTTATAACCCCCAGCAGGATGCGGTTTGACACCGGCTGTAATCAGGAGAGCTGTCACCACAAGGACAGCTGTCAGGCCATGCTGGCTCATAAAAAGGGATGCAGACACCCTAAAAAGCAGGGGCTGCCTTGCTGATGGGATTTAACCCTTCCCTGAACTCCATGAAAGTGTTCATAGGAGCTGTCCCGCCTCTCTGCTGCAATTAACGACTCGGTGGTGAAGTGCTGACTGAAATGGGACTGGGAAGTGACAGTGAGCTCCAGTTTTAGGCCAACAGCCACTTGAATCAATCCCAGGCACCCATTTGAGAAGCTGCTTCCAAGCTCGGGCTGATTTATGGACAGATCAGCAAGAAAGGAAATGAGGATGTCCTGGGGGCAGTGATGTGCCCCAGGAACAGCCGGGCACCCATGGGAACACCAAGCCCATGTGCCAGTGACTCAGAGAGGATTCCTAAAGATGACAAACAGGGAGTAGAGAGGGGATAATATTCAGGGGGGAAGAAAAAGTTTCAACACTTAAAGTTTTGGGAAGAAAATTCTGGGAAACTGTCATTATTGAAACATCCAAACTGGCGGGGTGGATCAGAGAAACCATTTCTGAAATAATGTTCATTGTATCAGTTTTGTTTGCTTGTGTTGAACAACCTGCCTCAGTCCCCAGCCAGAGGGATCCACCTGCATGGAATTTAAACTCAGGTGATACATCCACCTTCTCCTTTCACATAATTTTCCTTTCACATACCGGGCTTGCTTGAAGCAAGTGCTCTTGGATAACTTACTAATTATTTAAGCTAAGCTTTTGCACAACCTATTATAATCTACTGTGCACCCCTCAGTCCTGGAGTTAGGAAAGCATCTTCCCAGGAGAGAGAAAACCCAAGCTGTGGAATGGCTAAGGAAGAGAAAGAGGCAATGTGGCATTTTAAGTGGTGTCCATCTGCAGACAAAGCTGTGCTAAGCAACAGATTCACCATTCCAGTCACAGTGATAGGAATTTGAAAAATTGAGAATCCTACAGGAAAGGTCCCACAGGGAGAAATGAAATGACACATTTTAGTATCTACAGTCTCGGTTCAGGGGCCCTGGAATCTAGGAGTTCAGCTCCAGGTCCAAATGCTGTGCTTTGGACTGATGTCTGCAAAGCAATTTTGCCATCCTGCTAATGTCCTTGTGGAGAGATCAAGAAGAGAGAGAAAGACACAAACACTTCAGAATGACAAGTATGCTCTTAATTACAGTGACAGGCATCAAGAGAGAGTACAAGATAATAACTGGCTATGTCTTAATTTTGGGAAAAAGATTATGATCCAGATTAAATTGATACTTTTTTTTTCCTATTCCCTGCACATCAGCACCGCACACGTCACTTCAGTCTCTTACTTTTCTCATTTGGAGATAGAACAATCTTTCAATTAAATCACGTATCTAATTAGCCTGTAATTGTAGGAGGGACACCAACTGTGACTTGCCTCTGCTGATTTTGGTAGTAGAGAAGCTGCTGCTCTCTCAGCTGTGATCAAACCAGGACACATGAAGGTGGAGGCCACCTTGCTTGTCCCCTTCCCCTGACCTGTTCAAATGGGCACAGACCCTCCCTGAAGGCCAAGGGATTTGGCATCCCCTATCCAGGGTCTGCAGGTGGCACACCAACATCCTGGAGACACAGAGGTGCACAGGGGAACTCTGCATTATTAACTGGGGGAAAAGGAAGGGCTTTAAGGTGACATTTGCAGAGGAGAACGAAGGGAGGACAGCAAGCTTCTCCCAAGGCTCCTACCCCTGCCATGCTGGGATTTGCTAGCGGAGGGAGCCACTGGTTAATCAAATCCAGTTTCCTTGCTCATTTTTCTCCTGAAATTTGCTTTCTGTGTATAGAGCATTTACCCCAGCTGCAAATCCATGCTGCTAAGGAGGAACAGCCAAGCTTAGAGGCAACTTACCATAATGGAGTGCAGTCTGGCCTTCCCCATCCTGAAAAAGAGAGAGACTTGATTTTAGAGGTATAGGTAACATTGTGGCAATACAAAGAAATCCCAGTTTTAAATAAATAGGAATGAATCACAGCAATGATTTAATTGACTAGACAAACAGCCAGGACACCCAGCTACCTGACAGCTGGGATTTGAATCATCATCCACCATGACTCCCTATTGATGGATAATCAATATCTATCCACCCGTGAGAGTGCGTGGATCACGTCATGGCGTGAGTATAATTCAGTTCACACCGTTATCACTTCCAGCACATAAAAATGAAGGATTTCAGTCCTATGGCCTCACTCTGGGAGTCTCACTACTCCTGATGCTTTAGTGCAAGATGTTTGAGTGCAAACCCAGCTTTGGCCAACTACTTGAGAGAAGGGTAAAGCACTGGGATGCTCACACAGCTCAGTGAACTGTGCTCTTCAGCACAAGGGAGCACACAGGGAAAAAAATCCAGTTCCTTCCATCTAAATAAATCTTAGGTCCCTGCCTTCAGAATTTAGGTCTACCCCAATACCTAGGTTAAGCTCTGTCAAGTCAGGAAAGGGCACAGTGCTCAGGGATGAGAGCAAGTTGCCAAACTCATCCTTGTGAAACACCTGCAGTGCAAGGGCAAAGCAAACTGCGTGATTTGTAGGCGTTGGCACACAGCTCCCTGTTTCAGAGAACATTTAAGCCACTGCATCAGCTGCAATGCTTTGGGAAGTGTGTCCCCATCCCAGATTCCTGTGTCCCCTCCCCAGGGCTCTGCCACAGTTGATGCCTCACATCCAGCACTGCAAACCCAGGCACCTCACCCTGCCACCAGAACAGGTGAAATAACAGAAGGAAAGAATTACTGCCCCCTTTGCTTTCACTAACCCAACCAGGATTAGCCTCTAATTCAGTTCTTTGCCTCCTTAATTTATTTGCATCTGTCTATGGAGACTTAAGATTTAATTACTATCATCTTTGTGATTAAGGTGCAAATTCTACAGTTTGCCATAGATTCTGGAGCAGGTGAAAAAGAACAGGAAAACAGGTAGAAATTCCACTCATAGCTGAAAGTCTCCTGTTTTCCCAGTGTGTTATTCTGTTTGACATTAAGCTGTGAGCTGAGGAATTAGGAATGACCTGTGTTTTGGGGTGGGAGACACCATACTTTACTCTGGGACACTGCACCAACAAGACAACCACATCAGCAGCAGGGAAAAAAAGCCAGATGTAACAGGCACTTGCTGCCTAAATATCCACTTCATATCTTTTCCAAGCAAAGAGGTGGGAGGGTCAGATTTTTCTTTCCAAGTGTCACTACGTTGTTTGAAGACACCTCGTTTCAGGAGCCTATTTCTGCCCAGACTGAGGGAAGTGGAATGCAAATGGGTGTCTTTAGGTGGTACCACAAACCAAAGAACTGAGGGAATCATGGACAGCATCCATTGATTATTCCACACTAATAAGGTAACCAATGTGAGCCAGTGCCCCTGAGCTCTCCTTAAGCACATGCCTGCTCTGAGGAGTGACAGGGCCAGCACTGACTTCAGCAAAATACGGAGCAGGGCAGGGGAAGGAGAGGTGGGAGTGCTCTGAATGAGTTATTGGAAAGGCAGGATGTCAAATGTCTGGGCTGGGGGATGGGAATCCAGCTCCTCTCTGCATCACCACCTCCAAGACTGCAGCCAACAAAACCCACAGGTGAATGGGACTGGAGCTGTGCAGCAGAAACCCCTTCCCATGGGAATGCTTTGCTGCAGAACTCCCTATTAAAACACACAGGACTGCTCCAGGAATCCTACAGACATTTGTTCCTCTTCCAAGGGCCTGCAGAAAGCACTGCTGTTTCAGCAGCTGGCTGGAGATAACAAGGTTTTTTATTTCTCTTAGATGTACTTCCTGGCATCTGCTGGGCTAAGGAGGGAGCACAGGTCCTGGCATAGGAAATGCCTCTCTTTAATCCCAGTGTGGTTTTTAAAAAGAACTATTAATCCAATGTTATGCAAACATGGTTTGCACTTTATTTACGCTGCGGATTTTCCCCCTGCTTTGAGCCTGCCCAATGGTCAAATGCTATTTGTTACACTTCTCAGATGCCGTGCTGTTTGCTTCTATTTTCCTCTGTGACAAATTTTAATCCAGGTAAATGGAAAAAGCTCCAGTGTGGTCACTCACTAAAGGGCTTGAAAGCCCTCAGGAAGCTGCTGATCTCAATCCCTCTTTGATTTGGCTTTTTGGAGCACCGTGGCTAATTGCAGCCTGATGTACCCGGCTGCTCCAGGTACAGCAACGCTGAGCTTTGGAGCAAAATGGTCACACCTGGAGACTAATCAAAGATGGGCTGTGAAAGGCAGGATTACAGCTCCCTTTGTGGGAATTATGTGAAACAAATATTGCCTACCAGGCAATGGAAATGTCTGTTTTGCAATCAAACACTTTGTACAGATGAGTGAAGATGAATTGTAGCTGGCCTTGATGCAAGGGATATTTCCTGACGTGCAACAGAAAGCAGCGGCCTCTTGAGCATCTTAGGGTCCTTCTCCTGAGCTGTGTGTAGGGATGAATGATCCCAAACAATAAATGGTCAGGTACAAGCCTCTGTCCTCAGCCCACTGGCACCAGCCAGGAACAGAGCATCCTCTGCAGCTGGGAGGAACACAGATGCTGGCAGTGATCAGCTGGATCCTCTCAGCAGATGGACCAAAGAGAAGGTGCTGAGTAAGGAAGCTGATGTTGGTGAGTGGGGAAGAGGAGGTAGGCAGCTCTGGACCAACACTGAGCCAGGATGCCTCTGAGAAGTGCCCTTTCATGCCCCTGTATCAGCTGGGAAAATGTCACTGTCACGGGTTAAAAAGAAGAAATCTCCTCTGATTTGGTAAACTTCAACATAAAAGAGGGGACAAGCCAGGTTGAGAGCAGCAACACACCTTCTGTAAAGGTTTGAAAGACACTGGTAGGCCCTTGTTCCAGAGCCCTTTCAGCAATTCTCCATCTGTAAAAAGGAGGAGCTTGTGGAAATGGCAGAACCCACAGAGGCAGACAGAAAGTGACCAGGAAGGAAAGAAAGACCACGACACACTCAAATGTAGAAGTGCTCAGTTCCAGACATGTTACTGACCAACAATAGGTCTGATTCCAAGATTTCCTCTTGCCTCCTAATGCCATTGTGCCATCCCTAGTGGCTTCTCCAGCCTCCTGGCACATCTGGCCATGTCAGGGTGACAGCTGAGCTGGGAGATGAAAACCCAAACATCCATGTCTACCAAACCCATCTAAACAAAGATGCTACAAAATCACTGCTACTTCCTACATGCATGGTCTGTGACAGATGTCACTCAATGAAAATCCAACTACCAGTGGATAACTTATTGGATAACAGGATTTCGTTCTGCTCCTGAGAAATTTAAGCAAGAGAAATGGGAGAAGATGGACCGAGCGCAGATGGACCAACTGTTTTATCTGCTAAGTGCTTCTATGGCTGCTGCACGTGAATTCTGTTTTAGAAGTGATAGGATTATATCGGTGTTGCCATACCATGTTCATTCCTTGGCAATTCCTGTTCCCTGCTTAACCTCACACAAGTTCTGGACTGAAGGGCAGAGACAAGGAAAGGGAGACAAGCCTCTTCCTCCATCTTCCCTGTTTTCTTTAGCACCAGTGAAGGAAAGAGGATAAACAAATCCATGCTGGTTACCTGGGTGAGCTTTGGTCCAGCCTGACCCTGTATTGGTGATGAAGCTGGGGCTGGACCCTCCACACCAGCACAAGGGTCTGTAGGGGACCCCACACCTCCTTGAGTGCTGCTCCACACTGAGACCTCACCTTGATGCCTTCGATCACCTCCCCAAGCACAGACACCGTGCATGTGAAAAGCACAGCAGCAAAGCTCTACACAGCTCTGCCCTTTGAGGGGTACCATGTGTGCTCTTTATTTTCAGGTATTTTTTTCCCCTATCACCTCTGCTTTCTGCTCATTTGTGGCACCTTTTAAGGCTTGTTCCCATTGACAGACTCCAAATGCTGGCAGGGATCGCAGGAGATAAGAACGATGAGGTGATAACAGTGTTTAACAGCACTGGGTCCTGGGCAGGCAGCACGATGGGCAAGAGGGAAGATAAATATTTACACTACATCTTTAGAAGTCGAGAGAATAAAAAGGGCTGGAATAATACAGACCCTGAACAAGCACTGGTGCTTAGGAGCTGTAATATAAATCTCTGCAGCCTCATGACACACACTCACTCAAGCCAGGGAGATGAAAAATAGCAAGAAAATACTTCCCTCCACTTTTAAAAAGGGTTTTATTTCTCATTTGTTTCTACTTTAGACTTCAACTTCCCAACAACTTACATTAACTTCATTGTCATATTATTCTCTCTCAAATTTTATCTCCAAGAAGACAGAGGGTAAGGCTACGGCTCAACACACCAGAATTTCCATGCTCATAGCCACCAATACTAAAACCAGGCAATGGGGGCTAATATAACCAGTCTGAACTCCACCAGATGATTCAGCAGGAGACATCCCCATGTGCATCCTTGGCTCCAGCTCCAAGGCAGCTCAGGCACTCCCCAAGGACCAACACCATGGGACAAAGAATAGAGAGCAACTTCTGCTAGAGGCAAAACCAAAGAGCATGCACTGGTCATGAACAGCTGTTTTTTAGGGATTGCAAATAACCCAGGCTGACAAGTGCAGGGCATCCTCTTAAGTTGGTTCCTCAATTAACTCTCACCTCCCCTGTGTGCAGGTTGGGAAGGAATCCCTTTCTCACCGAGCTGTCCCTCTCCAAGAGTTCTCAGCTCTCTCCTCTGCTCACTTCCTCCCATTCTGACCATTCCCTGCACTGTGCCAGGCAGATATCCCCGAGGATGGAAGGTGCTAGACAGATTTTTATCATCACCTCTTGGGCCCTTCTCCAGAGCCTACTGCCAGGCTATCATTTGGCCTATCTTCTAAGTGCCTCACAGATAAATTAGATCTGCATAGAGAAGCAATTATTACATTTCTAATGGCATGAACCCTTACAGCAGAATCTGCTACTGAAAGGCAAAGGAAATTGCATTAGCTTTTGTTTGATTCAAAATTATGATCAAGGGAAGAGGGATGTTGAAGCCCTTTAAAGCCAAACCTCCGAGCTGGGGATTTTTCTGTCTGGGGACCTCCCTGCTTGTATTCACTGCTGGAGCTCATACTCGTGGTTCATTTAGGAGCACTAATTTGGAGAAGCCTCTGCTCACAAAGCTGCTGTTAAAAGCAGATCTAAGAAAGCTCAGAGAGAAGAGGATGCCCAGGAAGCACCACTGGCTCCCTCCTGAAGCCTGCATCTGCTAATGCTCCCAAACGCCCCCAGCCCGAGGAGTTCAGTGTGCCAGGGTTACGCTAATCCCTCATCGCCCTAGTTTCTAACTGGTGCTGTACCTAAATTTCCAAGTGCAATTTCAATGGGATTTATCACATCTCCTATGATCAGCATGTAGTGCTGCTGGCACAGATACAGGCTCTCAATATCCCACCGCAGACATGGCTGTCATTAATTGCAGAACAAACTGACTTCTGAACCCACGCAGCAGCTCATGCAGCAACACCAAAACTCTCAGGGATGTTTTGCTGTTGAGCATTTTCAACCCATTTTGCAGTTGGCACTCCGTGTCCAGCTGTGTATTTGGACATATTTATAGGTTATCCAAATAATATTTGCTACTGCCTGTTAGTTTCAGCACCAGGAATCTCGCTGCTCATCAAACAAGTGTGTTGGTGCAATAGAAAAGCTGCCAGGAAGCTGCAGGGATCAAAAAATGTGTTTGGAGAAGTCAGTGCCTAAAGCTGTAACAAGTGGCACGGCGCTGTGGCTGAGCCAGCTCCCAACAAACCACGCAAATGCCATCCCAAACTGTGGACAGGATGATATTCCAAAGGGCAGGATGCTAAAACCTCTCTTCTCAGGGTGCTTCCCTGCCCCCTCCCTGCATAAAAGTTAGTGCTCCTCTACTGCTTTATCACTTTAGCATGGCTGAGGCAGATACCTGCTTATTTAAGGGGCAGGATAAATGGGCTGAGACAGCTTTCCCATCCCCAATTCACTAGGGAACGCTTGGAAATTCCACCTGACACCGGGACCGCTCTGTGCTCTTAAACAATCTCCCGTCTGATCCGATTGTTCCCCAGTGGGGAGGCAGGCTGCAGCTAGCTCAAGAGTCATTGATTGGATTAACAGCCTAATTCCCAACAGATGAATAGAATACTGATGTCTTGTCAGCCCACATCATAGAAGGAAAACACAATCTGCTTCTACAGCCCCGAAATTTAACCCTTTGCTCCCCTTCTCCCCCCTCCCCGGGGCTGGATGCAGGGTCCAGCACTTTCAGCTGGAGATCCTACCTATTTGAATGAGAAAAAGATTTATTAACCCTTGGGACACATCGACATGCCATGGGATCACATGGTATTTTCTGTAAGAAACCCTCTTTTTCAGAAGAGATTAATAGCAGGGACCTTTATTATTTTTTCTTCTCTCTTTCCCCCACCTGCCAATACAGGGAATGCTGTATGCTTCACAGTAAGCTGCTGAAAATTCATCATACTTATCCTGAAATATACAGATATTGAACGTTTTCTGAGTCTATCATTTGATCAGGAGGATGGACCTTGCCTGGAAGGGAACACTGAGCTGTGCAGCAGGAGGCATCCCTGCAATGCCCTCTCCCTCCAGCAGCTCTTGGCAAGCTGTGGGGCAGGGGAATGAAGCTGGGCACGTCATTTGCTCCCGTTCTCCACTTCCTAATGGAGACACTAATGTTTTCTTACCTCATAGAAAGACTGTGATAAGAAATTAATTGCTACTGGTCAAATGTTCACTACCACAGAAGCAGGACTGTGTGCATATTAAAGAGATTCTCCAAGAACAAAATTTATTTATGGACTCCTTGGCACTGTCTGCGTTTATTTCCTTGTTTAGGAGACAAGAATAAATAAAAATCATCTGATTTTAAGGAATTCATTCAAAATGACTCTATTTTTTTCTCAGATCACTGGGGTCCATAATGCTGTGGGTTTTTTTGCTTCCAACACTCACCTTTTATTGCTTGCATTTACAAAACAGGCAGGTATACTGTGAGGGTGGGGAGGCCCTGGCACAGCTTTTCCAGAGAAGCTGTGGCTGCCCCATCCCTGGAAGTGTTCAAGGCTGGGCTGGATGGGGCTCTGAGCAACCTGGGATGGTGGGAGGTGTCCTTGCCCATAGCTGGGGGCTGGATCTGTATGGGCCTTAAGGTCCCTTCCAACCCATTCTAAGATTCTATATACTTTTGAATGTGTGCATCACCCAAGATAAGCCAGGTTGTGCTGTAAAGAAATAAGAAATAAGGTATTTCTGGTTTTATTTGCATTTTACAGCTCATGTGCAGAGTGGAAACACTCCCTCCATCACTCCTTAGCTCTAACAAACTAATTAGCCCAGCAGTAACATGACTAATAGGAGAGAAAGCATGAAAGGATGGAAGTGCATACTCTTTTCCCCCCTTCTACAACCAATACCTGCTAGTCACAACAGTTCTCTAGACTACAGGGTTTCATAACATCATTATACATATAATAAACTTGCTAGGAGACTGAATGAAACAGTCCTTCCCTCTCCTGGCTTCCAGTACATCAACCTTACAGATAGTCCTGTCTTCAGAGAACCAGGGGATCTCTGTGCTTACAACATGGGCAGTGGGGAGGCATTAATGACAGAGCTGCCCTAACTGAAATAATTAGCCAGAGATGCCTCATCGACTCAAACAATTCAATTAATGCCCTAATAGTATTTTAAGGTGGTTCAAATTATTAGCTCTTTTTACAATTTGAAACCATAATGTTTAATTTTCATTCCAGATGTGAATTGTTCCAGAATGGCAATAAATAAATCAATCCAAGGAGTCCTGTCCAGTCCAGCCCCTGTCCTGCAATAAGGGTGCATTGTATATTCACAAATCCAGGTTAAGGATGGGGACTGGGGCAGTTGTGCCCTGGAACTAGCAGACTGGAGGTTTTATAAATACATACAGAAATAATTAAAATCTAAGGGGTTTAGAAGGGTTAATCTCCTTTAAATAATCTCTGCCACAAAGCCTGTAAAGTCACTGCTGGCACGATGCCCACATGGGACCGGCTGTCGGATATCAGGACAGCACGTGTGGATGGGAGCAGGGAGATTAGGAGACAGCCCCATCAATGCTGCTGCCCCACAGATGGCTGCCCTGGGCACTGCCCAGGGGCTGCAAACTCCAGAGCAGGGCCAGATCCAGCACCAAGCAGCAAGTCAACATGCTCCACCTGAATAAAGAGACAGAAGGAAGGTTGGTTAGGCTGCTAAATTTAGCAGGCTGGATGGGAGATGGAGTCAGCCGAGAGCGTTGCTGCCACTGCTTGGTTCATCTCAGCCCTTGCTGACTGCAGGGCAAATGCTGGCTGATATTTATTTAAAGGGATTCAGGGCTTTGGAAGTAACCCCTTTTCCTCTGTAGGCTTGAACCTAAAGCCCTGCATGATGAAAGAGATGTTGCACTTTTAAATGTCGACTATAACGGCTCAGAGCTGCCTCTCTGCCTTTCCAGATGTCCTCTTTGTAGAAACTGCCATTTAAATCCAACAACTGAGTGACCAAGAGAGAGAGAGAAATCCAGAAGAAAGCAGAGAAACCACCCCTGTGTGGGCTAAAGCAGTTCCTGTCCCAAACCCATGGGTTTGATTCCCTTGATTTGGGCAAAGGAAGGCTCAGCTGAAATGCCCAGGAATGCTGTGGCAGAGCTGGAGCACTGTCAGAGAGGCACAGTTGCAATAAAAGTCAGGTCACCATGTGCTGCAGGAGATGCAGAGGTGCTGCTAACAGCCCAGGGAGCTTTTTCTCCTTCAAGTCAGGGAGGATAAAGACTATGGAGACTCTTTTAGTCCCATAAAACCTTCCTCAGCTTGCTATGCAAAATCAGCACTTTCCGCCTTGAGACATTCTGAAACATGCTCTGAACTCATCAGATGAGACCTGGACTTTATTAAGCCAAGCTTGAGAAAGCCTGGGCTAGCAGAGAAGCTGAGTTCCAGTGCCACACAGCCCTCAGCATGAAAGGCACATTTTTTTCTCTTCTCCTTTAGTGCTGGGAACCCTGCTCAGACATCTCAAAGCAGCTGAGGATAGTGCTGTGCCCTGCAGCCTCCAGACAGCCTTTCCTTTCCATGCATGCTTGTTTCTTAAGGATGATGACTCCTCTTTGTGGCTAATCTGGAATTAGAGAGGACATTCCACACACTCACAGCCGTCTGCCAGAGGGGGGAAGGTATCAGAGCCTGGATCCTGCCCTGAAGTGGACCATTGCCAGGGAGAAGCCAACTGCATGTGTTGACTTAAGAAGCTCCCATCTCATCACCTCCAAGGGTTGCTGTTTTTGTGACATCCAGCAGCCTTTTAGCAGCCTCTGTGAATTGTATTAGTAGCTGATTTACCATTTGTTATTTTATAAGGCATGAAGCTGCTCTTTCATTTGCTCATGCACCACCAAGTACAACTACACGTCAGACTCTGAAAACTCAGCCTGTGATCACTGGGGCTGTTTCCCAGTGGAATAAAGGAGGAATAAATAGTGAGGGAAAAGGTTTATTGGTACTGCTTATTCACAGACAGTCAGGTTTCCAAACAGCTATTAATGAAGTGCTACTACTAAAGAAAGGAAAAGGAAAAATGTCAGGAGAAAACTGCCTCAGGATATCAAACTGTATCAGTAACTGGGATTTCTCGATGGAGCCACAGTGCTATTAAAATACAGCTGAACTAAGTACTTGCAGTTTGGTCTGTCATTAGATATTTAGTGAGATGCAAAATTGATCTTCACTTTAAAGGGCTCTTTCAAAGTCTAGAGGCAGCACTTGCTCTCTCCTTGTGCTGTATAATAGAGATGTTCCTAATGAAATTCAGCAGGAACTGGAGGCAACCAGGGAAAACCGCAGCCAACTTTATAACAGACAGATTTATGTTCAGGGGTGTCCTGCTCTTTGAATGAGTTATTCTGCACAGGGCAGGGATAACAGGTTCTCCATTCATGGGTTGTACAAGCGTGGCAGAAGGTCAAGTTCCCTGGTGGCGCTCGGTCTGGGCCGGGGGCTGGGGCTGCCGTCACATCTGGGGCTGGGCTGAGCAGCTCCATCCCAATTTCCTACTAAAGCAGCCCTGGGAGCCCACTGGGACCAGCTGGGCCTAAAACTGGGCCCAGCCCATTGGAGCAGATGGCAGGTGCTGGTGGTGGCAGCCGACGTGGGGCAGTGCTGAACCAGTGACCTAGAGGTGAAAGGCTCCACATCTCCCATTATCAATCCCCAGAGCCCCCTCCCAAGTAAGTGTTGATACATTAATCTTTCTGACTGATGGAAACAAACTGCAAATATAACATTCCACAGGGGAATCTTTTATTTATATTGAGCCCAAATCATGCTTAAAAACATAAAAGTTAAGGGCAGGCTTAGGTTTCAGCCTGCCATCAGAAATGTTCCTGGTTAATGCCACCCTTTTTCCCTTCCAAATACTGAATTTAAAGAGCACGCCATCACGAATTAGTCTGAGCACAGCCCCGGTGTGGATGGCTGCAGTAAATAATAAACTGGTGTTTGTGTTTCCTGCTGTGCATGCTGTCCTCCTAAATAGTTTAATAACAAAGGAGTGTATTTCCAAGCACTGCTGGAGTGCCTCGATGAAGCATGTGGTATAGGATAAATACCTCCACATCAGGACACTTTTCAAAGCCATCAGGCAGAGGGGTCAGTCTGTTGTGGGTTTTTTTAAAACTGCACAAGCTAATGCTTTAAGAGTGTCTTGATGGAATCAGGGAAATTGGATTGTCCCCCCATTTGCTGGCCTAAAACAAGCCTTTTTTTATTTATCCCATTAGAGGAACACAAGAGAAACCTTTTAAATGTCACTAAAATTTTCCCTGCATTGCAAAACCCAGTCAAAAGGGTTTTAATTTTCCCTGAGACCTCTTAAGTAATGCAGTATGTCAAGATTTAATACCTAGTGTGTAGGGGATTGTCTGTACTCTGTGCTGTTTCACCAGGGTGACTCCATAGGGTCGGTCCTGGTCACTGGATTTGGTCCCTGTCAGCACTGAGCTGCTTGAACAGCCCACACCACTTCAGATCAGGTCTGCTGAACAAACAGGCGAGTGAAAATGAGATGAGACACAGCTTTCCCTGGACCAGTATGGTACTACCAAAAATTCAGCAGTGCTGCTCACTCTCCAGTGATTTTTTGCTATGAATTGAGACCCTCAGGTTTGGGGAAAGCCTGTAATTTTTTAGGCTTTATTCACTTATTTATAAGAGAACCAGGGGGAATTGTCAAGAGGCACTTTTGTACATAAGACTCCACATTCCCCAGGGATATTTAATAAGACAAACAGGGCAATATCACAAGCAGAACCCAGGATTGTAAATTGGCAGTGCACAACACACTAAAGCACATCGGTTAAAGATGGCAACAGGACCATAAAGCCTTTGAAGGCTGGGCTGGTGCTCACTCCAACCCTGCTGTCCCCCAAGGGCTGAGGGCATTAATGCCAAAACAGCTTCTCAGGGCCCCTTGGAGCTCATCCCACTTGTCAGTCAGCCTGGAGCTATGGGTGATCCCACCTCCCAAAGTAATCCCAACTAGTAACATTTGCTACTAAAATACACCATTATTTCAGTGATGTGGGATATGGGAGTTCCCTATCCATGCTGCCCATGTTTCTTTTTGCAGACAGTGAACATGTCATACCACAGTGGAACAGGACCTGAGATGCCAAATCATTTTGGGCTGAGTGTGTAATTCTCCCCAAACCTGGTTTAGCAGAGAAAAGAGGAATTGGAGGGCTATGAGCATCCAGGCCGGGGTATGTGAGACTCCAGTCTCTCGTCCCTGAATTCACACAGGTGCACCGAGAGCTGGGAAAGGAGCAGAGCCCAGGAGATTGAGGAAGAGGAGGCACATCCCAGCCTCTCAAACAGTCCCAATAAAACCCAGCCCTGAAACCAAGACACTGCCTACTGATCTTCCCTGTAGGGTTGCATAATCTATTTTACAAAATGTCAAAATCCAGCAGGAAAATTGGAAAAAGGGAGCAGGGGAAAAAAAGGAAAAGAATCAGACTGGCTGGTTATTGGACCAGGGGCTGTGTTAAAAGGATCAGGAGGTGGTGGGCCAAGCAGTGGGGGAGGGAATGGGATAAAGTAGTGGGTCTAATCAAATCAGTTTAAAAAGCTGCAGCCTCTCTGAGTTAACCTTGCCAATCAGGGAGTGAGCGGGAGCATGTCTGCGCACATTAAAGCGGGAGCGCGTCCTTGAACCCGCCGCGTTCTCCGTCCTCCCCCCCAGCCCACGCAGCCCGGGCACCCCACACCCTCAGCAGACAGCAGCAGAAAAACCCAGGATTAGGCTCCCTCCTCAGCCTCACTCCAGTGGAAGTCAGCACAGCAAAGCTCGGATGCTTCCCTGTGATTAGAGGTGAGTCCATGGGATTAAACTGGCAAGAGTTGGAGAGATGTTAAAAAACAAACAAACCAAAAAACAGGGAACAAAAGGAGAAGCCCTCCCATTGACAAATGCTGTTGCATTGAGCCTGGCAGCTGTGAGAGGCATTAGGAACCTTCACTAATGACTAAGGGCACTGAAGTCACTTTAAAATAAATATTCACTAGGAATTACACGGGTAATCTAAAGGGATTATCCTGCTGCCTTAACAGGTCCATAACCTAAACATTAAATGGTCTACACAAGTGTTTGCATTAATTTTGACCCAAATCAACCCTTCTGCTAAAAGCTTTAGAATGCTAGATTGAACTTTGGAAACCACGTGTCTGCTCTGAGTTAGCGTTCTTATAAATTCCTGCAGATCCTCTCTTTTCTGAAGGAAAACCAGGGCTGAGCTCTTGGAAGTCAGGAGCCTGCCAGCAGCCAGGGCAAGGCTTTAGCAGAAACACACACTCAGAACATGAAGCAGCAAGCACAAATCCAGTCTGCCACATAATCCAGTCCCTGTGGTAAAAGAACCTGTGTTCAGAGTCTTGGCTCCAGCCTGGCTATCCTGGGAATGCTCAGTGTGGGGAAGAGGAGTTCTGCTATAGAGAATGGGACAAACCCCGAGCCTCAGTTTCCACACCTGTAAAATGTCATGTGCCCTCCAGCTGGGGCACTTGTCCCTGTGCCTCAAACTCCTGGAGGGCATTTTCAGCTGGATCAGGGCTGTGAGTTTGAGTGAGGCTCAGCAGTTTGTTCTCAGGCAGGTCAGGAGAGCAGGAGTTGAGGCCAGAGGGGCTGAATGGTGAGCTGAGAGTACCAGGTAAAGCTCCTGAATAACTTCATTGGCTGTACCTGAAAAAGCACAGTCTAAAAACACACAGATGCCTTAAAGCCACCATTCACAACACCCAAATTGCATTAGAATCCAAAGATCCTATCAGACAGAAGGGGGGAATAAATAAAAGTACATCAGTGTTTTCCTTCCAGCAGGCATTTCAGACCCAGACCTGGATAAAAGACTCAGGGTCTTCCTCATTTTCCAGTCTTGTAGAAAATTAGGAAAGTGAGAGACACAATCAGGATGCTTGAAGCACAAAAATACAGAACACCAATGGATCTGAAGTCCTTGGAGTCCTTCTGGGCCCTCTGTACAACACAGGGTAAAAAAAGAGTCAAACATAATGGGAAGGTGGTGGGGAAAGCAGTCCAGGAAAAAGCTCATTTATTAAAAAACTCATTATTACTGATGGAGGAAAGAAAAATGTGCAACTTTAATATTTTCTAAAGACTTTGTTCCTGCCTTTTTTTTTTTTTTTAGGTTAGAAAAAGCCATGAAAATCTAACATGGAACCTAATTTCACAGGAAATCTTCTTTGAAAGCCTTGGCAATACAAGTGGAAGTGCTGTTTGAAGGCAGTGTGGAAGAGTGCTCTAACAGCAGCATTTCCAACTCAAATGCCAAGCAAACAGTGAGAGCAGGTGAAGCCAGTTTTACACACCCTCAAATGAAAAATCGTCCCACTAAATGAAATTTCTTCCCTCTGAAATACATATTTTTATGAACTCCTGAATATATGTTAGAAAAAAAATTAACAGATAAAAACAACTTTTGTCTTTAAAGAAGATGATTTCTCCCCCTTACTTTTGAAGTAAATAAATAGCCTCAGAGTTTTCTTTATGTGCCATAAACAAATGATAAACAGGAATAGATCACCGTCCTCCTCAGTGAGGAGACCTGAAACCTTAAATAGGGATCCAGGGTACCTATAGAGGATTTCAGGCTTAAAACTGGCAAAAATCACATTCAGGTGTCTGTGAACAGGGAATACCCATGGGACTGACTAATATTTACTGGTTTGTGCTGCAGACACCAAGGATGTGAGTGGGAGGTATTTTAGCAGTCAGTCACTTCTGCTGCAGCCTTCCTCAAAGCAACAGGAAGGCTCCTAGTCACATTAAATATGGATATATAAAATCCATATTTATATATATAAAATATAAACATTTGTATAAGTTTATATAAAATACATATATTTATACAAATATATGAAATATATAATTTTATATATAATATAAAATATAAATTTAAATAATTTTATAGATATGTATCCTAGGCACCTTAAATATTCAAAAGATCCATCAGAAAGCCATCAATCAGTCCAGGAAAACTCACCCTACTGCACATCCTGGTCATGCCACAAAACCTCCCAGGACCTAAAGGAGACTGGAAATGATGGCTCAAGAGCTTCAGTTTGTACTGAATGCAGCAGCCCTGAACACCTAATTCCATCTACCAAGAGTTTATGCAAGTAAAGCCCTTCTGTGGGCAGCATCAATGTCTGATGTCTACTGAATACTAAACTTGGATCTACAAATGCCCTGATCACTGGATTTCTCTGGGCTGATACAGGCAGCAAGGTCGGGAAAATATCTGGAAACAAAGTTTTGCTTTATTTTCTTCCCAGGACACCCAAGGTTACCTAAGGAAAATGGGTGATTATTGACTTTCCCCCTCAGGAAACCTTTTCTACAGAACTTCAAGTTCCCACATTCCTTTTGCTATTCTTTTAATTTTTCTGCAAAACTCTCCCCACATCTCATGACCATGTGAAGGGAGAAGTCCCCAAGTCCCTGTGATTTTTATGCAGTTGTAGCTCCCATCCGAGCAACTGTGCAACAGCATAAAATTCAAAGATAGACAGCTTCCCTGGGTGGCTTTTCACACCTTGAGTGCTCAGGAGACAATACCCTTCTCTGAGAGGAGGCACAGTAGTGGGGAGAGATGGTACATATTAATTTCTAAAAGAGGATTTTAATCATGCAACGTCCTCTGCAGTCGCACAGAATTTAATCTCATTGCTGACGGTGGGTGATGGGGGAGCATGTTAAGTGGAAAAGTTGTATTCAAGACCTTCTTGCAGATATGTGCTACAGGCAGTCCCTTGGGAGGAAGAAAATGACCCAAACCTGTCTGTGTGGTGCTGACCATCCTGACCTGGGCTCCATCTACTCACAGAGCAGAAATTCAGGCGAATTCCCAAAGTTCTGCACAAGGTTCAAGTACACGTGGTAATACAGTTAGCATTTATCAAGCCTTACTTTACAAATATTGATTTATTAATCTAAGCAAGACCCAGGGATATATACACACAGTATTCCCATGTTGGTTACAGAGACTGAGACACACAAAAAAACCCCCACTGTCTGACTTGCTCAAGGTCAAACGAGGAAAAGCACCCACAGCCAGGATTAGTTTTGGGATGCTGAGCTCCCAGCACTGTGACTCTCAGCTCACACTGTCCTTTTCCACACTTCTAAGATCTGGCATCACCTAAGGCTGCATTTAAGGACACTCTCACTTTTACTTTGTGATATGGGAAGGAAACACTGAAGTTGAAAACCATAAGTTGAGAATTCAGACTCTCCCAGTGACTACAGAGAGCCACCATGACTGGGCTGGCACCTGCTTTTGCACAATTATCTTCAGTCTTTTTCCTCCTCTGCTTGCAGGCAGCTTAACCACTCTTGGTCAATGAAACAATTAAGTCTTAAAGACAAAAAACTCAAAGGAATTAATATAATTTGTTTCACCAGCTTTTAATGGGACCTTCATGTTTATATAAGAAGTTGTAGTTGGAATCATGAAACAATTCTTTTTTAGAAGCTTCCATGAGAGCAAAGAATGTTGGTGACAATCAATGCCTAGGATGGGTGAAATCCAATGCTTTTTTGCCTCTCTAAAATAAAAAATACTTCCCTAATAGAATCAAAGTTCAAACACCCCAAGTGATGACCCAGCAGAATACAATTCCATAAAATCCTTATGTTCAATGAAAAGGGATGTGTGTTTTCAAGCAGCACACATCTGACAGCTGCTTCCTAAAGTAAGTCAAACTACTGACCAGGTAAGTCACCCTAAACATCCTTTTGAGGTATTAGACCAGCTTTGGACTCCTAATGGATAAAAATTAAGTATGAGACAACAACAGATCTACTGGCTTTAAAATGCTGAGGAATTGGAAAGAATGACTACATGCTTTTGTATACAACAGCCTTGCCCATAGTATGGGAGAACTGTAAAAAAGTTAAAGCATCTGAGTGATAAATACAGACTAAATCTGAAAGAATGGCTTTTAGAAGACAAAGAATTCAGAGAATCCTGCAGAACCCCTCAGGAAAATCATGGCAAGGCTCTAGGCACAATTGTCTGTGATTTATGCTGCTGAATGCACGGGATGTTCTGTCCACTCTCAGCTGGCCTGGAACACGGGAAGCGTTGCTGCTCTGGCAGCCAAAGTCGAGCCCAAAGTCTCAGGGTAGACAACAGCCAGTGTGAAAAAAGAGGATACAAATTTATCCAACACTGAATGCTTAATGACAGAATTGTGGCCTATGTTTGGTCCTCATCTTTCTCCAGCTGCTCCTTGCTTTTCCTCCTGAAATCCCTGGTTTTTGTTAACAAAACCTGAGAAAAGGTGACTACCTGAATATGGCAGACATAATCTCCTTTAAGTAGTATTAATTCAGAAATACAAAGAAAATTCTATTTAGTTTTCCCTTTCGAAACCAAACACACCATACTTTCGATGTGATTTTAATTTATTTTTAAGAAGCATTTTAAAATTTCCTAGTAAAAGTGTTTTAAAAATGAAATTCTAATTCCATTCAGATGTACTTGGGCACAAGACAAAATAAAAAACCTAATAGTCTAACAGAGAAGAAATGTCTCATTTGCTGTTTTCTATCCTGATTCAAATGTAAAAATTAAGAATGTTAATAGACTAGGTTAAACTACATAATTAAGCAAACATGGGCAGACACTGTGTACTTGATTAGCAAGTGAAGAATTAAATTTACTATAAAGGCTATATTTAGCTGCAAATGAACATATTTTAATGACTACTAACCAATAAAAATCAACCTTTCCTTAGAAAAATAAGAAAAAACTAGATATAAATTGATTATCAAATCAATTAAGTCAATCTTAACCTGTCAGAATCTCCCTCATTAGAGTCACTGTTGGATGCAGAGCTGCTGCTCCATGGTATGGCCACCCAGGCAAACACAAAATGATGCAGTGAAAAAGGTACAGTGACACACAGCATCCTCCCAGCACATCCAGCCCAAATTACAGCACAGGCTCCCAAACTAAGCACATCCCCTAATGCATGGAGCCCGTTAATTTGTCCTATTTTCCTCTATTAAACAAACAAAAAAAGTGGTCCCTGTAAGAGCCTGAGCTATTTTGAGAGTCTGGTGAAGCCTGACTGATTTTCATTTATTAGGAAAAAAAAAGAATAAAATAAAGAAAAAATTGTGTTTAAATGTAAAGCAACTGGTTGCAGCATTGTGGGATTAGTTGGATGAATCCTTCTGTGGAAATAATCAGCTTAATGGCAACAAAGATCACGGTGGAGTTAGTGCAGCTGTGACACTCAGAGCATTGCACCGAAGGGAAAGGTTTGCACCAGGCTGGAACAGTGCCTTTTTATTTCCAACCTCTTTTATTTCCAACCTCTCTCTCTGCAGTCAACATCCCATCAGCTCCATTAGCATGAGAGAATTAAGGAGGGAAATGGGTAGGGTGGAGCAATTTACGTCTGTGGGTCAGCATACTTACACAGCGTCATATAATTCAATTAAATGGACAAATAAAGTGGTGCTAGTTGTTTTCCAAACTCAGGTTAATTTTAACTTAATTCCCACAGTGCTGTGGGCCAAAGGGCTGTCTGAGGCTGCCTTACACATGGCTAAATGGCCAGCTGTCTGTTATGGAATACACATGCTCTTAAGAGCATCCTTACTCTCAGGATACTCTTAGTATCCTCATCTTCCCACCAAAAAATAAAAATAAAAATTGAGCTTCAGACTAAAACTGAAGACTTGATTTCCCTAATTACAGCTCTATTTGCACTGGCAAATTAATTGTTTTATATTATACCTTCTCTCAGTGTTATATTGCAAGAACACCCCAAACAGCAGAATATAATGGGTGGGAGATTTTAGCTTGTCCTGTAAGAAACTAAGAAATGCTGTTTTCTAGACTGCTTAAATTAAGACTTCCATCATTAAACCCACTGATCTACACAGCACAGACAATATTAACACTTACAAAAAAATAAACAACTAAATCCTAATTTATTAACCACTATTCTCTTAATGGGTTTTGCTTCTTCCTGAGATGCAGGTGAATGCAGTAATGACTGAAAACAGCTGGGGATAAATACAGAAGACCCACAAATCTATTATATGGAGGAAACTGATGGATATGTTGCTAAGCAGGAATGCTTTAGGAAGAAGCTGATTGCAGTAGGGCTTGCTAAGGTCTTCCCTCTCTGTTGGTACCACTCAGGCCCATGCAGTTGCTCTATGGAACCAAACCCATGAAGAACAACTAATTTCCATTTGTAGATCTCTTTCATTACCACAATGTTTTGAAGCCCTTAAAATAAATCAGTGCTTGAAGATCCACTGCACTTTCCATAAATAATGCAAGTGCTCCTCCTCTACCTCAGCCAAAATTTCCTGTCTCCAAAACGTCGGTGCAACATCCCACTGTCAACCTTCCCCACCAGGAATACTTGCACTTCAGCACTTCTGCATGGATATAATTTGTAAAGTGCTAGGCAAATAAGCACACTCTGAACTGGGAAATGTTCTTGACAGACTACCTGGCAGGAAGCTTTCAAGCCCACCAGGAATGCAGGGAGGCCAGATCTGCACGTGTCAAGTCCATCACCTTAGGAGGCTTTCAAAGTTTTGCTTTTTGTGATGCTACAAAATGCATCTCCAGAGCCATTACATGAATTAGTTGGAAAGGGGTAGGGGGGAAGGAGGAGTAGCTAAGAACAGCAATGCACCCTATGAGGACATTTAGAAGCATCTGGCTCGGAGATATTAAAAAAGGAAGGAAAAATTAATCATGCCGGCTGGGAAAAAAAGCCTGGCATCAGCACAGCCACCTTGTCATAAGGCAGATATTAATAATGTGAACCCCCAGGGAACACTCAGACATCTGAAAGATCCACTTGTTGGCTCTCATTGAGCAGGCAGGTTTAACTGATGTCTCTTTGAAACCTTCTGAATCCTATGCTAAAACACTGCTTAGCATTTTGTTGTTTTTGTTTTTAGCAGAAAAGAACCCCCAGTGCTAAAGATCACATATTTCCTGCATTCCTCTCTTTTTTCTAAATGGTATCAAAGAGACAACACCTAACATTTTGTAGACCTGTAGGTCAGCTGCCCAGTAGCTACGAAGAGCACGGGGGAGAAATGGAGGTGAAAACTGGTTGAGTGTTTTGAAAAGAGAAGAAGCAAAAAAGTGCTTGCTGGAACAGGGAAAACCAACCTGGCCAGGACACCCCAATTCAGATATTGGATTAGATTAGGGTTAGAATAGTGGCAGTAACAATAACTAGAACTCACATTTTCAAGATAATTTATTAAGCCAACAAAGCAGGGTGAAACCCTCCTTTTTTTGTGCCTTGTAACTTCTCCACAGCAATGTTACCTGAAAGCCAACATGATAAAAGAACCTCTGACCTGCCTGGATTTGGGAAATGAGGAGTGTTGCTAAAACCAGGCACCCCCAATATTGTATTTTTGGACAACCTGTGACTTGCTACAACTCCAGATTCCCAGGAGACACAGCTGAGCCCCTGAGGTGTAGCACCAGCTACAAACCAAGTGTCTCAAAGACCAAATGATGACAGAAAATATATTTCTATGCTATCTGATGATGCAGGAGGTGCTGCCATTGAAGCAGCCACTTCAAACAAGATGGGTTGTGGCTGGCAAATCTAGGTGGACAATTCCCCCAGTTAGGGAATACTGTTCAGAAATTCTTTGTTTATAAACAGCAACTCCTATGTTTAACTGGAAGATGATGTCCTGGAGACCAGAACTCTAGCAGGTGTTTTCAGTAGCTGGGCACAAGATTGAAAGCATCATCCATCCAGAAAAGAGTGCCATTGTCTGCTTGAGTCAGAACCAATTTTGCAGCTGGGTGACTGTGTTTTTAAACCACCCTATCCCAGAAGGAAATATTTTCTGCATGGGGTACAGCTGTGACACATTCCTATGCAAATGAAGCAATTTTCTCTTTTTCTCTATGAAAAGTCTCCCATTTCTTCTCCATCACTGATTCTTCCTCCCAATGGACTTGGTAAAATGCAGCACTTGCAGGGTTTAACTGATCCCAGCAAAAGACACACTCAGCCTTAGGACACATGCCAGTAAAAGTCCCATTGACTTAAGCAAGGAATTCACGTGTTTATCCTTTGCCAGAAGTCCTCAGTAATGACACCTTCCCATCCTTTAAATCCTCAGTAAGATTCCTTCTGCCATGACCCTCCGTGTCACCGCTGTCTGGCATCGCCTGGGGAAGCCATGAGCCAAGAAAACCATTTTTCTGCTGATCTCTGTTTTGTTCTCTTACTTCCATTCACTCAGCCTTTCCATTTGCACTACCTGTGGCACTGCATCTGATGCCAAGATCATCTCTTTGGGATAGGGATGGTCTTTGCTCTTGCTTAATGCTTTGACTTATAATTTAAATGGGCACAAGAGGAACACTTGAACCGACAGACAAAAAAAAAGATGATTTAAACCATGTCTAAATGACTAGTTTATATAATCTTCCATTTTTTACTCCACATTACGTTGTGGTTTATCCCAACTGACTGGGCTTAGCAAGTTGTTTCTTTCCAGCTGATGAGAGCAAAGTGACCACATCCATGCTTAACTTTTCCATCTGAGAAGTAAAATGAATGATTTAAAGTCACCACAGCTCTGGGTTTTCCTGCTGCTGTGAAAAAATCTAGATAAAAACTGCCTCCAAGGTTTAAATTAACCTCTTTTACTCTGCAATTAGCACTGGAGGTGAGGGTGTATATGTGATTCCTTCCCATCACTCCAAAAACAAGCCCTTGGTCATTAAGCTGTGAAAAATGGATCACTTGCAATTGCTGAGCCGTAACTTTACAAATCTCTTCTGACCACTGGAATTCAAAGTGTAATGCTCAATTTCATAGCACTTCAGAAGCCAAATTACCATGTAATCTGTGAGCACTGTTTGAAAATATCCCCACAATAGCAGCAGGAATAGGACATCACAGAGAAGGGAACCAGGCAGCTTTGGCAGATCTGGCTTCTGACTCAGATTTCATCTGCACAGTCCAAGTGTGATTAAAACTTGAGTTTAAAAAATACAAAAACAAACAGAAAAGAAGAGGAAATTGAGGCTTCCTGAACACAGGTAACCTGGCCTCTGGCTGAGTCCCAGCACACATGTCAAAGTTTCTTTGTAGCACATTCCAGCCTATTGCTTTTTGAAATACTTTGCTTGTCTTCCTTCTGTGTTAGATAAAGTCAACCAGTTCAAACTCCTTCCTTCCTGTTTTGTTCATTAATCCCTACCTGGATTTGAGAGCTATGCTGAAAGAGAGACTTTCTCATCCAGGCACCAAGCCAGGGAAGGAAAATGCCCACAGTCTGAGCTGGGGCTTTCCTCCTCTTCCAGCACCTCACAAACACACAAAGCTCATCACTAAACATGCAGGGTTTGCTCCACCAGACCTCCAAACCAGTCCTGGAGAAAAATAACCTTTAAGTTTATTCCCATTCCTTTCCCCTGCTTCACAAAAATACTGCTGGATATACAGTAAAGGCAGGAAATATCACAGGGAGGTGGAAAAAAAATCAATTAAAAGAAATCTGCAAACCATTGTGTTAGAGCATCTCATTTCAAGTGGCCACTTTTTATCTGCAGGGCAAGTTAATTGCAGTACTATCGTGGCAGAAACATTGAGCATCACAGAAGGTGACAAAATTTTTAAGGGTATTTATTGTGAGGATACTAAATTCAGGACTGTACCCCACAAATTAATTTACAAGGGTGGCAGAAGTCAGCTGGCTAGAGCTGCTATTGCTAATAGCTAGAAAAGACCCACTTAATCACTTTGCATTTTTATTTGCAGAAGATAAAGAAACATTTCTTTCACTAATAGTTTCATGCTTGTTTCATCTCATTTTATCCATACTGCAGGATCTGTTTAATTTCATTTCATCAGTTTTCAAAGATTCTTAAAAGTACCATATTTTTATAATCTTGTTATATCCATGAGATAAAAAACGATTATTTGCCCCACCATTTCCCAAATGGGAAACCATGACAGAAAGAAATCAAGTGACTTGTTCAAGGTCACGCTGGGATTCTGGAGCAAAACTGGAGGATTAGAAACCGAAACTTGACTCTGAAAAGAACCATAAACAGAATTTCTTCACTGAATCCACATATTCTACAGATCTGGGCACCTACTGCTATGTTTTTTGATAACATATATAACTGTGGAAACCCAGCTCTGAATGGACAGATCTTGTTATTTCTCTCAGATAAAAAAAAAAAAAAAAAAAAAGCAAGTTCTCTCACCTGCATCACAGGTGTGGCTCTATGAAGAGAAAAAATGCTTATATTCATATTTTAATTTATTTTCCTCCTAAACCTTAGCAGAGCCATAACTCAAGCTAAAGTGCAATATCAAAGTTCTGTATATTCAAGATGTGTTGCTCTTCTTGCTATTAAGTCACAAATTGTTCAGTACTTGGATTTTTCTGTTAAGTTTTTATATACAGCAAAATAAATCACTCAGCCCCTTCTCCCCTTGATGACAGTTGCCAGCTCAGTTTTGTTTGCATTGTTTAACAGCCTCAGGAACTTTTTGCTCTTGTACAGGCTGGGCAGGAATGAAGCAGGAGCATACAAATAATCCAACAGGAATCTGGAGAGTGAAACCACCAGCTTAGAGGGAGGAGGTTGTGCCATGGATGGGACACGAATGAGGAAAGTAGTAAAATAGTAAGTATTAGGTGATAACAGTAGTATATAGTAAAAAAAAATAATAATATTAATATATATTAATATATAAAAATAATTATATCTATATATATATAATTATATATAAATTATATAGATGTGTGTCTGTACTGAAGAGCTGCCTTGTTCACTGCATTCTGTCCACACAAAGCAAATGTCCTGCAGTGGAAAACAAGAGGTGTTTCTCAGAGACAGTTTCAAAAGGGTGTGAGGATACAGAAGTACCATTTATACACCCAAAAAACCCAACAGTTGCTCATCACAGTAAAACCTGACACCTGACCAGCCAAGGCTTTTGCCCTACACATGGAAACCTGACCTGTGGAGCCAAAGAGATCTCTGAACATTTCTGGCAAGCTGGACAAGAGCAGATGCTTTAGACTCATGCAGTGTTAATGGGAGGAGCAGGTGTGTCAAACCAAGTCCTGGCTGCATCCAAGCTGCGGTTTCCATCTCTCTTCCAAGCTGTGTTGAAGTGCATTGGCAGAACAACATCCATCTGGGATGTATTGAGTGCTGACCACAGCAGTATTTGTCCTCTGCAAAGAGGATACGAGCAGAGCAGTCCAATCTGCATAAACCTCGCATTAATAACGGCCCAGGGGAAGATTGCATTTTAATTCTCAGCTCCAGCTGAAGGACCCTGCTCGTTTCAAAGTTCAGAGAAACTTCTTCAGTTGCTGGTATTGATGAGGATTTCAGTGCCCACTTCCAGGGAAGGCTTGTGCACAGTGCAAAGGCCACAAATCCCAGGCCAGGACTTTGGGCTTCCTCTCTGGTTTAGGCAACACACAAACTTGCTTGGGCAAGGGTTTGGGAAACCAGCCATCCTTAGCACATGCAAACCCCTTGGAACAGAACATTTTGGAGGTCACAGTAGAAACTGGATGCTTTTCTGAAGAACAGGCAGCACCACATCTGCCTCTGCTGTTTTCTCTCACACTACAAACCCACCTTAATGATTATTTACACTTCCAACTTTCCTCTCTCCTCCTATGGAAACGTGCTATAAATACAGACTTGGCTTAAAGCCCATCCGTCCATGGTTCAGCTTCCCCTGATCCTAAAGGTCTTTTTCTGGACAAGCTTGTGATTTAGCTCCAAGTTCCTGTAAGTCTGAGCAACTTCTTCCAGCCTCCATCAGCACTAATGTGACACTTGCCCTTGTGCTACTGATGAGACACCTGTACCTTGAGAAACCAAATTTCACCATGACTCATGTGGACTTCTGTATGGACATCCTTCTCCTGAGGGTCCCATGAGTCCTTCAAGAGTTGTTTGGGGCTTTGGAGGGAACACTGGCAAAAGTCACCCTCTGCTGTACATACCACAGGACTTTGCCCTGAACAAGACCAAGACCTCTGGCCAGTGTCAGATAATCCGTCACTGTAAGCTACTTGCATCCAAGCCAGATATTTATTGCTATTGATCTGCCTGGTCCCAGTGAAAGACTTTTGTTCTCCCAACCCAGGACTTTGACCTCAATTAAGTTATGAATTTCAATCCGATAGACTGCTCCACTTACCCTGCTGCTCTCCCTGACTGGATTAATTAGAATTAGCTAGGCTGGGAGTCACCCCGAGCGCCTCATGGATCATGTTATTTTAATAATAAATAAAGAGACAGCAGCGGCATACAAGGAAGGATTTTGAAAGATTGTTCATCCAAGAGCATCATTCAGGACCTGCCAATACTAATTTCTCTGAGTTTGATTACCTCATTTACTTCTTTTTATTTCTATTCATTAATTGAGTTTTATCCCCCATTACTTCAGCTCCCCAAATGTGCCCTTCCTATAAAGGAACCAGACACACGCTTCGCTGTTACAAAGTTTTATTACTGTGGCTCATCAAAAGTATAGTTAGCAGGAATGGAATAGTCATTAAGCATTTAATAATCTAATAGTGCTGAAAAAAAAAATATATATATATATATAATAGGGGAGGGGGAAGGGAGGGAGAGGGACAAGACATGCCTGTCTGTTGCCATAAAGTGTGCACTGAGGGCTGGCTGGTGGACAAAACCAAGAAGGTAACATCCAACACTGGAGAGAATGCATATATCCATCAGGATATTTTCTGACAGCACAATAATGCCTTTGGAACAAGCCTAAAACTGGTTGAATACCAAAGGAATTTGATTGGCAAGGGGAAGTTTCTGAACTAGTGAGTCGGGGCCTGATAGCTGCATTATCCTTATTACTTCCCTTTCCCTATAAAAGCAATTACACAGCTGAGGATGTTGGGCTGCCCAGGCCTGCACTGAAATGGATTGTCTCAAGCAGCCATGTCACTGCCATACTCCAGAGTTACTGACCCATAAACAAACACTTATTTGTCACGCTCATTTTAATGTTTAATTGGCTGGAACGGCAGAAACGGATTTAGATGATGGAAGTTCAACAGTTGTTTCAATGCTGGTACCCAGCTGTAGACAGGCACCTCCTAACCTGAGGATGAACACCACAGACAGCCTCAACACACCTTTGTGGATGTTCAGGCCTTTGTTTTATAACAAACTTCTATTCCAGCCTAGCTGAGCTCTGTTAAAATACAAGGGAAGACTCATTGCAACATGGAATGCACAGGTGGCACAGTCCATTAGTGTGTTAGATAAACTAGATTTCTCCAAGATAGGATTTACTTGTTTTGCTACAAAAGGAAGCAACTGAGTAGTTTTTCTGTGACAGGCAGGGAGAGGATGGCACCAGCCTTTGCTACCCACCAAGACTTCTGCTATCCCACTGTAGTAGTTTAGATTTGCTAATTTAAAAAATGACACCCCATCTTAACTCATTAACCCATAACACACCTCAGAATAATGTGAAATGGGAAGAAAAAAACTGATAACAGAATTTCCAAGCAGCTGACATCAAAGAAATAAAAAGCCATGAAGAAAATAGTTTTCTTGTGAAAAACTCCATAAATTAGCAAAAAAACCCTTCTTTTTCTCTACAAAACTGGTAAAAAGACTATAGCAAAATTGAGACTATTTTAACAACCAAGTTTTTTGTCTCTATGTTGTCATGTAAACAAAAGAATGGTTAAGTAGTGAAGAAAAAAAGGTTTCTGTAAGTTTTATTCTGGTTTCTTATTCTTATAGTTGTTAATAAACTTTCTTTGTTCCTTTTAAGTTTTAAACCTGTTTTGCTCTTGTTCTAATCCATATCTCACAACAAAAAATAAAGAAGTTTTCTGGTAATTTCTTTAGCTAATACTTTAAAACCACAACACCCACACGAGTGGGAATGTCTGTACACATGGATTTCCAAAAGCCTTTGGACACACCCTCTCACCAAAGACTATTAAATGATGCTGTCATAGAGCAAGAGGGAAGACCATTACTTGAGAACTGATTACAAAATTAGAAATTGAATAGGAGTAAACAACCAGCTTGCACAATTGTTGCTGAGAGCTGGAGCCTTTGAGGGGTAAAAGGTACTTTGAGGGGTAAAGGCCTGGGTTCTTCAGCCCACAGAAGGGAACAGGGGAAGCAGGCTGGGAGTGAATCATCCAAGTCCTTTAAACCAAAAGCTGCCTGTAAAATGCCAAAAAAAGGATCTCAAGGTGACAGGGTGAAAAGCCTGCAGATGAAATTCAGCTCTAATAAACACCAAGTAATGCACATGTGGAAAAACAATCTTCAGTCTAAATCCACTGCAAGGGGCTCTGATCTAGCTATTACTACCACTGTGTAGAAAGATTATGAGTTATTACAGACAGCTCTTTAACACCAGCTCAGTATTCAATGGTAGTTAATAAAAAACAAACAACAAGGAGGCATTGGGGGAAGGAAAAAAGGAAATAAGAAAACACATCACTATATTGCTTCATTATATCTGATATTGCACTTACAGCTTGGGTGCTGGGAGAAGTGCTGCTCTCTTCATCTGAGAGCAATAAGAAAGAACTAGAAATGACCCAAAGAATGACAAGTGGCAAAGTTACTGAGCTGCTTCCAAATGGGGTAGGATTAAACAGGTAAAACTCCTCAGTCTGAAAAAGAAGTGATCAAGGGGAATCAAGGAGGCCAATAAAGTCAAAAGCAGGACAGAGGAGGTAACTGGGGGAACAATTAATGTTTCTCATTACACAAGAAAGGGCTCTTACATGAAATGATCATGGCAAGTGCAAAGCAAATGCACAGCTAAACTACAGACTCCCACTAGCATAAAGTTAGGGGATCCAAAGAGAGATGAAAGAAATTCATCAAAAATAATCCAGAAGTGCAAAGATAGTAACAGTGGTTCAGGAAGCCTACAAGCCATGGATTCTGGGAAAATATATGAAATTATCACTGTATGCTCACCCTACTCTGTCTTCTCAGCATTCACTCTTCCCTGTCACTGGAGACATGATTCTGAGCTAGAAAATCTCCTGCACCAATACTGTCCTCATGGATGCAAAAGTAACATGTACCAGTTGAGATATGGGAACTTACTAAATTAGCTTTGCCATTTTCAGTGCTGCTCTGCCACTTACAATCCATGGAGCTATAATCATGAAAAATCTTAACATATAACCAAAATAAACTTCAAGAGTTACTGCCCCAGCATCTAAAGTATTAGAACAATCTTATTTAGCAAAACTTAACAAATAACTTTGTACTGAAGACTTCAAATTTGAGATGCCCCAATGATTTACCAAGAACTGGAGGTGGGTTTTTTTGTTGTTTTTTTGTTCTGTATGGGTTTGTTTGGTTTTGGTTTCTAGAACAAACTGGAAGAAACAACTGCTGACAACAGATGAATACAAAATTCCATTTGAAAGTAAAGCCTTGAGGCTTTTTTCAAATTGAGGAGTCCTCAGGGAGAAGGTGAGTGGCAGAACTTCTTCAAAACAGGGAAAGCTTTTCCAAGAGGCTGAGCAAAGAACAATCTCTCCTGAGCAAAGAGTAGCTGATGGCTTGGTGGTTCCTCAGGCAGGGACAGGTGAAGCCAAAGCCATAGGAAATGAAGCAAGGCTGGAGACCATTCCTAGAGTGATTAGAGACCATTCCTAGGGTGATTAGAGACCATTCCTAGGGTGATTAGAGACCATTTCTAGGGTGATGTGTTCACCTGAAGAACCAGCTTGGCTGCCAGTGGTATCCTGTTTGTGCAGTTAACCAAACACCTTAATGAGGGGCTAAAGCATTTCCAACAATGACCTCAGGAATTACAGGTCTTTTAACACGTGCTGATTTCAAAGATGACCCTGGGACCAAGGGCCATGGGGCCATCCCATGTCTTTGCAGGGAGGCATTCAAGGCTCTTTCCTACCTCTACAGGGACACATGAACACAGTGGGGAGCAAGATATCTCCATGGTGCCACCTGCACTGACCTCAAAGCTCACTGCTGCTGCTGCTGGCTTCTGTCTCCTGTGAGCATAGACAGGGAGTGTACCACAAAAGAGCTGTGCTGTCAGGCATGGAATCAAGCACAGGGCTCCCTGAGCTAAAACTATGTGCCTTCTGCCAGACTGCATTCCTGCCCCAGCACAGGCCATGGGAAGTGCCTCCCTCTGCACAGCACAGCCCTTGGTACAAGGTGATGCTCACAAGCCACTAAAATGTGCTACTGTCCCTGGTCCTGGCTTTTTAAACCCTGCCTTTTGATTACCCCAAAAGCACTGTGAGTTTCTTCAGGACCAGCTCTTGGATTTCACTTTTCAAACACTGGTTTTGCAGGACACAGGAGCCTGCAGCAGTTCCTGGCTGGTGAGCTGCTTTGCAGGCAGTGCTGCACATGGGCTGCCTGTGCAAGGATGCCAACTGCTTGTGCTGCATCAGCCATGGAGCAATGATTCATCTGTCTACAGGGAGCAGAAGAAACAAAGAATGGACATGTCAAGCTGGAAGATAGGAAGAAACAATGCTAAAAAGCCCAGCCTGGACAAGCAGAAGGAAACATCTCATCGTCTGTACAACTGATGGTTAGTGTCGGTGAGGCCTGAGGTGGCTTCAGAAGCTAAGGAGCAAACCAGGGATAAATCTCTGCCTTTCCCAGCATATATTTAGTGTGCAAATACTTTGCAAATGTTTCTGCTGAAAGGGACTTTTCTCCCAGTAGGTAAAAACAGCATCTGCTGAGTGGTGACCATTTAACATTCAACCTGCTGCCAACCTACATTCTACAGAGAGACCCGCAGGAGAGACGTGGAGCTGTGCCACTTGTAATAACTGTGACTGGCACCATGTCAATGCTCTAATGTAGAATGCTACCCTCTGTCACTAAGCAGATCTCTCCTTTCTTTTGGCTAATGGCTCTCACACCCCTTGGCAGCACTGTCAAGACTGAAGGGGTACGAGGCTGCAGAGTCTTCAGAGATCTGCTTGACAAAACTGGCCATGGAAATACTGAGACAGGGATGGGGGGTGGTTAAGGGAAGAAGGACACTACTGTGGTTAATAAATCTGCTCTCACTGCTTTGCTTTTCATCTCTGTTTAGTGTCCCCCATGTGTTTGCCACTGTAGCTCCCTCCCACAGTAGTGATCAATTCAGCATTGCCTGTGACATCCTTTGGTTGCTGCGAGTGTACCCATGCCAAAGCTTCTGCTGCAGTATCAGGTCCAGGACAGGGCCCCTCCCAGATTTCTGAGTCAGGCTTTTAGTATATTTAGGGAGAAATTGATCCTAGGGACATTAACTGCAAGGCCATGAGGCTGTCATGTTCCTATTTAATCTCAGCCAGGTTTAGAGAATGGTCATAACAGCAGAGGACTTTGGCAGCTGGCAGCCTACCCACAAGTGTGTTTGCATCCCCCATCCCACTGGGGAGGGGGAAAGATGTGTAGATGGAGCCTGTGGTCCTTGGTCACAACAGTCAAAACATCCACACTGATTTCTTCATCTCCCTACAGGCACAGGATCATGAAGGCATGACTAATGTTTAGTGCAGGAGGCAAGGAAGGGATGCACATTTGCTGAGACCAGCTTCATTTTTAAATATCTACATGCCTCCAACACAAGACCCTTGCTGTGAAATCCAAATTAAGAAGGCTGATAAGAAAAAATAAAAACAGGTATGCAAGCAGGCCTGACTATTCCTTGCTTCTTTTTATCCTCTACAGACACAAACCTTTTAAGAGTCAGGCAGGAAAACAGCAAACCCACACAAACACACAAAACTAAGAGACCACCAATCTTAGCAATCTTCGACATATCCATAATTTCTACTTCATTTTTAGCTAATGATGGAAATTAGTCTTTGGATAGTTGATAAAAATCAACCTGTCTCTGCTGGGTTAGTTCTGTGATCTGTGGCCCAGCAACTACTTCTAGTACAATTGATTTTCCTTTTTGGCAACCAATAGGTCAGTCAATAATAATGTTGTTTGAAAAGGATTGAGTCATGAAGGAGATGAACCCTCCCTGCCATTTATTATGTTTGTATTGTCTTCATTTGAAAAGGTTTTTTTCTCTTTTTTTTTTATCCCCAGTCAGGTAAGGTATCACAAGGGGATGGCTGCTCCATGTGTCCAGGAACACTCTGATCACCAGTGTTAGGATACAAACAGAGGACAGAAGTTGGGAACTTGGAAAAAGACAGCCTGGGGAAGCAACCATGCTCTTCCTGTTACCCTATGTGATTTAGAAGAGAAAAAAAAAAAAGAATAAAAACCCCAATCTAACTCAAAATATGCTGACAAGCATCATCTCAGTTCATAAATATGACTGAGCAGCCTTGCATGAATCAGTACAAGATACAAATCCAACACTGGTACCAAAAATCAACCAATGCTCTCTGCAGACAGCACAGACAGCAGATGCTTCTCACCAAAATTACTACTATATAGATATGAATAAAATAAACCCCACATATTAGCAACAGACTTCTTAACCTGATGATTTTCAGCTTTGGTCTCAAGTTTCCTTCTCAAACACCTGAAGGGTCCACAAGTGACTACTGAGAACTTGCTGACCAGTGGTTTAAAGTCTTAGTGCACTGATCTGCACTTTACCAGGAAAGTGAAAAGTCAAGAAATAAAAACTGAACATCAGCTATAGCTTTGTTTCATCCTTTTAGCCATTATTACAGAAAAATTTCAGCACAGAAAGTAATTACCTTAACATTGATAATTGCACAATGATGCAGTTTAAAAATCATAAAATACTTAGATATGGTTTAAACTCAGCTGCTCACAGATATGTACACAGCCCTTAATTATCCTGTGTGTCTAATGATCCAGTTCCCTTTACAACTCACAATATTAATGTTAAGACTTGCTCACATGGCCAGAAAAGCTTTACCACAGTAAGTGGAGCTGCTTAGCACCACTCCCAGATAGTTCCCCATACACTCCCAAGGGCATGACATGAACACATGGATTATTATTTTGGAGTATGGAGTACCCACAATCAAAACAAAATGCAGCCACAGGAAGTCCAGGAGGAAAGTCTATGGTTTATGTCCCCCAAATACACTAAAGGAGCTCCTCTGAAATCTGCTTGAGCAGCACCTCACATCCAGGTGCTACTCTCCCCATAGAGGAAAGGGGTTTTCCTTTGTTGCTCATCCTCTGCGAGGAAAATTCATGTCATCTTATGTTTTAAAGCTAGAAATGGATATTAATGGATATCTTATGTTACCACTGAGTTATGCTTAAAACCTTTTACCTTTCCATTATGTTACTGTTATGTTGCTGGTTTAGGCAAACAGTTCCAGTGAAGGAGGCTGCTCTCAGACTGAGTCCCAAGCTCTGGGTTTTTCCAGCAGAGCTCCAAAACACCACCCCACCACCCACTTTGACATGGCCCCTGGCACTGGAGATTTAGGTAATTCCATTACACAAATGCCCCTTCTCAACAAAGCAGAGCAGCCTGTTGCCTTTCTGTATCCCCTCGCCCATGGCAATTGCTTTACCACCTCTTTTCAAATGTGCTATTAGAGCTAATTATGAACAAGCAAAGAATTCAGTGGCTGCAGCTTTTCAGTGACATTAGCAAACCACCCTGTGAAAAATGCAGCACCACTGCTGAAACAAAAAGCACAGGCACTGCACCACTGCAGTCCAGGGGTATGGGGTTATTCCCAGAATTAAAGTGGGTTTGAGCACCCTACAGGAATGAGCAGAGCCAGGAGACCTCTCCTCCTGCTCCCAAAGCTGTTTATCAACAAAGAGCAATAAACTGACTCTTGCAGATCCTCTTGATTGTGAGACTGCAGTACTTTTACAGTAGATAGTATAAAAGTAACTAAAATAAGGCAGGAAAAAGGTATTAAGGCACATCTACAGTGAACAGGTAAGACTTGCTGCAGGTCACCCAGGAGAGCACCACTGTCACTGCCTGCTTAGGGCAGCTAAATCCCTTAGCACACTACAAAAGAGCCAAGATGGAAGATCATTTATTAAAAAGGTAATGGAAAAGAGAATAAATCTGTCATGCTGTTTGACTAACTATTTAGAAGCACACTAAAACATAGGCAATTAAAAAAAAAGTGGTCTGTAACATTCCTCTCCTTCACTATCTGCTCATGACCCTCGTAATCCCTAATTTATTCTTTATCTCTCATGCTAACCTGCATGAAGGTGCTGCTGCAAAATTAAACAAGACAGAAGAATTCCTGAAGACCTGGAGAGGTGAGATTGTGGAGGCTGCTTGGACAGAGGTGTGAAGGAAACCTCTGCTGGGAGCACATCACTCTGGAAAAACAGCATCACCCATTCACCAGATATCCCCTCACACTGAAGCCACTGTTCTTTACAGCCTACACATTAACTGATAGTGCCTTTGGTAATGTGTTATAGCAGGTGCTGTGGTGTTTATGGCCTGTTAGGAAACCAGAGTTTTTCCCTCTCCCTTTTTCTTCTGGTTTCTCTTAAAATTTCTCCTGTTTTGGATGTGAATTCTTCCCAGGTAAAGGCCAAAATTTAAAAATAAAAAAATAAAAAAATGAAGTCACAAAGTCTTGGAATGTTATTGCAATTTATATATGGCTGAGAATAAAAATGTGTCTGTTCTCTCTGGGAACACACCTACGTGCAAACAGAGACCTTTATAAAAAATTCTCCTTTATTACCTTGGTGGGGAAAAACATATCAAAGATTGATTTTTCTTTTTATGGCTATTATTAACCTTTTGTTACTGGCCAAAAATAATCTGGTTAGAAAATGTGCAATGCATCAAAAAGAAAAGCGAAGAATTTAACAGAAAATTAATACTCAGGGGAAAAAAAATACAATAATTCTCTCTTCTGCTTTTTCTTCTAAGAGTCAGACTTTACCTCAAAAGAATGAGACGAGTGTCAAAGAGAAGAAATGTTTCAGAGAGAACCCAGAACCATCTCCCAGGCTGCCAGGGTGAAGGGAATGGGCATGTGCCTGATTCCACTCCTTCCCAATTTCAGTGCAAAGCTGTTCTGTCTGTATCCAACACACCATTCACTAGCTCTGACTGAAAGGAGATGGACAGGATGTGCAAAGCCCCACATCTGCACTGGCTTCACTCTACCCCTCTTCTGGGTAAGGAAGAACTCCTATTAAATCCATTAAAAGACCTAAGCACAAACACACACATCTCACCAGCCACTGCAGAGCTGCTGTCCTCATACCCATCCCACCAGAAATTCTGCCCAGAAAAGGGCAAGACAGACTTTTTTACAACAATTTGTGTAAATACCAACACAGCTATCTGTAGCCTGTGAACATTACAGCTCTGTCCACGAGCCTTCAGACTGCAGCTCTGCTTCACATCCACCTCTTACAAATTCCTGAAGCATTTATTGAATATCTCATCAGTAAGAGCTCAAAGATTCATCAGCAAAGGTGTATCTATGTCCAAACTGGGAAGGAGAGCAGAGCCAAAATATGCCATGATAGTAAAGAGCAGGCAATCATAATCTGACAGAAATGTGTTGGACAATTATTTCTGAATATGACCAAATTTACACAGGTCAGCCCTTAATTACAACAAGCTGACAAAACTGGGAGTGTTGACTCAGGAGCACTGGCAGACCCAGGCTGGTTGGCTGGAAGAAACCATTTGCAAAGTGGTTGCTGCACCAGTTTAGGTCAAAACCTGGTCTATTTAGATACCCTAAAACTGGTGCTTGCTAAGCTCAGACACCTGGGCTGAAAAACTCAGTGGCTCAAAATTATTTTTATTTTTCCCAGCTTACCTTTTTTGGATATTCTTATAAGGGAATCCCAGAATGGCTTGAGTTGAAAAGGATATTAGAGATCATCTAGCTCCAAACCCCTGCTATGGGCAGCAACACCTTCCACGAGATCAGGCTCCTCCAAGCTCTGTCCAGCCTGGCTTTGAACACTTCCAGGGATGAGGCAGCCACAGCTTCTCTGGGCACCCTGTGCCAGAGCCTCACCAACCTCACAGGGAAGAATTTTTTTTCCCTAATATCTAATCTAAACCTACTCTCTTTCAGTTTAAGTCATTCCCCCTTGTCCTGTCACTATGGGATCTAAACAGTCTCATTCCATCTATCTGGTAGGTTCTAGAAGGCTGTAATTAGGTCACTCTGAAGCTTTCTCTTTTCCAAGCTGAACAATCCCAGTTCTCTCAGCCTCATAGGAGAGGTGCTCCATCCCTCTAATCAACTTTGTAGCCTCCTCTGGACTTGCTCCAACAGGTCCATGTCCTTCCTGTGCTTCCCCAGAGCTGGATGCAGCACTGCAGATGGGGTCTCACCAGAATGGAGCAGCTCTTCTGTGATAAATACCCTGAGAGAACTCACTGTGGAGTTTTGGAAGAAGTTTCATGGAAACATTTGTTCAGGGGGCTGTGTAGGACATCAATTTGCCTCTGTGTTCCCTCTTACCTGGATGTTCACGTCGGCAGCGTTCTGTAACAGAACTGAAACCAGCTCCTTGTGTCCTCTGTCACACGCCCAGTGGAGCAGAGCCCGGCCCTGAAACAGCCAGAAAAAATCAACAAAGCCAAGCCAAAAAAAAAAAGCCCATGGAAAATCAGTCTTGCTATTAAGTAATAAGCATCTATACCAAAATTAACAGACTTTAAAAAAAAACCAAAATAATATTAGTATGCCACTTACTGGTGATTTGGACTTACACAATAATGCTAGAAATGTCAAAATCAACACATAGTTCAATTTTTTATTAATTTAGCACCACACCCACAAGCCAGCAAAAAATTTAGAGGGGAAAAGCAGCAATGTATGAAACACAGGAGCCAACACATTATTTGTTTTCCTATACAGATTTAGGATTTTGGCACCTCTGACTTTTCTGGGAGCAATGACTTACACAGCAAGGGTAGGGTATTCAGTGCTGCCTAAGTCACCTGGATGCCAAAACCCCAAAAGCTTGTTCCTCTGGCAAGTTTGAAACACTCAACCTGTCTCTGCTGGAAGAAAAGACTAAAACTGGGTGTCTGGGCAGGCACCCCTCCCTGTCCTCTCTTGGGCAGGCTGCTGCATCCATAACTCCCAAACCTCCACAGTTTTCTTCCCATCCCCTTTCTACAGGTGTCTGCCACCATGGGGTGGGATGTAATGGAAGTTCAGATCTTCCTGCACGCCCAAGGGCATGAGAAGTAGCTTAGGATCCATGAGAAAGGTAACTCAAAGTGATTTGAGATAGCAAACAAAGAAGAAAGCCTTCTATGTACACTTAGTAAATTAGCCTTAATGTTCTATTATTCTCTCCTGGTTTAGGACAGCACACAACACACTTGTAGGGGATTTCTTGGAAATCACCCTGCAGATGAGCAGGAATCATCTCCCTCAAGCTGTGACACCATCAGACTAACCTGTGTTTTTCAATATGCCACACAAAACAGTCACAGACCCTCAGAGAAGAAATCATTTAAATTAGCCCATGCCTGGTTATAAATCTCTTGACAAAGCAGTGGGGAACAAGGTGAGTAACTCATTTATCTGCTAATGGGAACTGTGAGCCAAATTTCCTGGCCATGGTGCCAGGAAGCAGAAGGGGCAGAAGACACCTGTGACCAAAGCTCACACTGCTTCTGCTGGATATTCCTGGGCAGGGCAGCAGAGGTAGAGCATGATTTTAAGTCAGGAAATTCACACTTTTTGACCCAGAGACTAATTAATTTTTTAACATGCAATTTTAATGTTACACTAATTAACCTTGCATTAGAATGAATTTTCTGACAGTGACTTTCTATGGAAGCACTGATGACATGCACAGGCCATTTAATGATTCATATTCTTGCACTCAGCACCCCTAGCAAAGTCTACAAGGGGGAAAGAGTACAACTTAAAACAACTGGTAAATATGGAGAGATCTTTAATTCATGTTTAGCATCATTAATTTACCTCTGGATTGGTAATTACTTAGTATTTCAGTTGGACACATACCAACTTTTTTCAAGCCACAGATGTTTATCTCAAAAGGAAGGAGCACATCTGCAATATACACAATAGCAATGAATACTTCAACAGATGATTACAGGGTCTTGATATATGTGTAGAGGAATAATACTGCAATTATTCAATATATTTATTGCACAATTACATGATAAAATAAAGTCACTTCTATCCTTTGTATCAAAACTACAGATTGCTACAGTTTAGTGGCTAAAATATGTTGGTTTGCATTTGCCTCTGGACAAGGAGAATCTTATTTTATTGGTGCCTGAGACCAATAAAGGAAAATCAACAGTTAATTGTGAGTTAGGAGTACCAGGAATACTCAGGAGTACCAGAGCACTGTGCAACTGGTCCAGCCCATGACACTGTCAGGCTGGTTCTGCTACACATGGTGCCTTTTGAACAAGACAAAACCCTGAAGCTTGATCATCTAAAGTCATTAAAAATCTCCTTGTGCTATTTGCAGGAGTATGGATTTCAAGTCTTGGGCCAATTCCACTTTGGGTAATTACACTCTGCTTACCTATATATTCTCTCTGCAACTCTAAATGGATACAATATTTTCTAATTAGTGCCTTAAATGGCTCTGCATTGTAATTGTGCACTATTAAACAGCTGACATGTTCCACCCAAGAAATATCTGCAGCATGCTACACCCTTGACATGGGGTGTAAGGGGCTTTGGAGACCTTCTGTGCAAGAGCACACCAGGAGATGGGGAAGAAAAAATACCTCCAGAAGAATCTCAACCTACCTATTGCATAACAAAAAGCATTGCTACAAATTTTGTATTTAAAATGGTTAGACTTGATGATCTTAGAGGTCTTTTTCAACCTTTATGGCTCATTGGAAATATTTAAAACTACTTGTAGAACATCAGGCAAGTTAACAATGGTCAACAGTTCTAGCTAACATACTTAGGCAGCTATACAGCTACAAAATCCACTTGTTTCCCATGTCTTTCTTAAAATAAACCTTAGTGATAAGACAAGCTTAAACTGAACGTACAGTCACAGTCTTTATAGAGAGGATATCACCTCTGCATGCTGAAAAACTCTTTAGTCTGCACAGCTGCTGCTTTATATCAGCATATAGCATGTGTTTGTGTGTTTAAATAACGTGGCAGAAATCTTAAGGGCCACAGATTGAGCTTTCCCAAAACAATTCCCACGTGACTATTTCATTAAGCAGTGAGAGAGACTCAAAGCAACATGAATAATTTCACGTAGGAAAGCGCTGCACCAGTGAGGTTTGGCTAGATGCAGTCAAACATCAAAGTATTCCCTCCCTGCAATTCAAACACAACAGTTGCTGCAGAAGTTACTTGAGAGGATGCATTTCCCCCCCACCTTTGAAGTATTTAATAATAAAAAAAAAAAAGCATAAAAATAGCCCCAGTGCACTAACCCTGCCTCTTAAATCTTCTGTGCTTTGCTTGGCTAACCGCTGCCAGCTTGGCCAGCTCCTGCAGCAGCTTCTCAAGCCAACAGCACATCAATTTTGCTCAGCTCCAAGTCACAGGGTGTTCACAAACAAAGCACAGGACAGGGATTTGTCTCCCATAGACTGAGCTGGCAGACAAATGGATGGGAATGATTTTCACATCAATTAGCTCGAGCAGAGAAAGGGGAGAACAAAGCCAAACCGAATGGATGTGATACAGTATAAAGCTGCACTTCCAGGCACGATGTTTGCAGCTGTAATGGCTGGATAGCAATGAGCCACTCTAACTTGTGGCAAGTGTTCTGTGAGCAGTAATTAAGAAAAGACAGATATCTACAGAATGGCTGCATCCCCCTGTGACAGCAGAAACAGTGAATGGAAGGGTTGTTGTTACAATTACACAGGTAAATTTGACTTGGAAGTCAATCACTTTCAGAGCTCTGAAACGTTTGGTGAAGCTTTCCTAATGGGAGAAGGCCTATAAATCCAGAAGTAAGTGACCCTTCTTCAAATCCATTTTCCCCTCTGTCCTTTTCTTGGCAAGCTGGCACCGGTTTGGCTCTTGCTGTCTCAAAAGCACAAGGATCGGGGTCTAAATGAGCATCCTGTCAGATGCCTTTCATTAAAGTTTTGGCAAGGGCTTAAACACTGCACACAGGTAACATGTTTGTTTACTGGGATTTATCCAACAATTAAAAAAATATTATCTAGCTACAACCTCCACAGCCCTTGGCACAAATCACAAAAGCAACTCATCTCTGCCTTCGAGCAGCTCCTGGTTTATTCCAAGTTGAAGAAATACTATTTTCAAACAGGCAGCAAGTGAGCCACACTCCCAGGATGTGCCTGGGGTGACTTCACAGCCACAGTCCATTTCTTATTCCATTAGTCCTGCTGACATACACAAGGAAAACAGGTTGCTTTAGTCTGTGCTACTTCTTATAAGTGAATGCGATTCTGCTGAACTCTGGGCAATTTAGATACAGTAAATGGAAGCTTGTACATGATTACTGTCATTAGGTTCTTTGTTTAATTCTAAATTGAAGTTTATCATATCCAAACTGTTAGCAGGTATGCTGGCTTGAATGTTGTACATGAACAGCTTTACTTCTTGTGGGGAGAAGGCCACTTATGCTTTGGAAGTTTCCCAGTGCAAATATCTAAACCCCAGAATCTTCTGCTGCCCTTTCTGAAATCCTTTTGCTTTGACTAAGTTGGCTCATCCCCACTTTACATTTTTATTCTTGATTTCCTTTCTCCTTTCACTGACTTCTTCCAGGTTTGCACAAAATGTGTGTGGGGGGGATACAATTAGATGGAGTACTACCATATCACATAAAAATAAAATCTAAACACTCTACAACTCCAGCCAAGTCTTTATTGTCCAAGGAAAGGCTGAGCTGAGCGTCTTTGCAGCTTAGCACGAGCCTATTTGGTGCTTCAGTAGATTTTGTTTCATAAGAAGTTAACTCTTTGTATGTACCCTGCTGACATTTTAAATTTATAGGCATTTAAATCAAAGGATTGATAGTGTGAATTATGTCCAGAAGCCAGGTGAGGCAGCTTTTGGATTTGGCAGGATGTATTTACACAGTAACACTAAAACAGTTAATAAAAATGACAAGATTATGCTTGCATACACTTCACAAAAGGCTCAGTCTGGGTTATCTCCAGTCTAAAATGGGTTCTAAAACTTCAGTCAACCTGCATGATATAGGAAAACAAGTCACCTCCCACACTGGGAAGAACATGTTTGAGTACCAAACAACACTGGTGATGCATTCAGTTCCATAACATAAAATGAAACAATTATTTCTTTCAGATTCTTCCTTTTGGTATGCTATTTTTTTTGCATTTGTTGAGGTAAACCAAAATTGTTGAAGCTGTGAGAATTTCATCTATAGGAAAATTTTGTCCCAGTGGGAATCCTCTCACAAGTCCTTCACAGGTAGGCAGATGTTTTTGGCTCCTGCCTGTGCTGAAGCAATCCCATACTCTGTAACATCCATCTGCTAATATCCATCAGTTACAAATAAGACTTCTTCTACATCAGGGAATCATGGATAATTCCCAAAGAGGATACAATCTGGTAGTTTTTTATACAGTTTGGACACCTAAGCTTCCACAAAATATTTTGATTTTTTTTTAAACAGTATTTCTTTGGCTGAAAACAAGCACATTTGTTACTTGAATGGAAAGGAAAATACAAAGTGCACCTTGCCAGGGGAAACAAAGCAATGCTAACATGCACTTAATTGCAAGCATGTGATCCTAAAAATGAGCTTTTATTACTTAACAGACTCCAGCTGTATTTTTTGTGGAGCTGCCCTGGACATCTCCTTCTGTAACCTGTGATCTGCAGAAGGAGGATGGAGCCCAGAAACAGCACTGGTGCAGCGGCTGTGTGACACATGACAGTTTCAGTTCATTGGATTTATGATGTGAAATTCCAGCCCTGATTGTGAACACCCCTCCCTTCTCTCCTCTGAAAATTAATTCACATGAATTCCTGATTAATAATAAAAGGCCCTGCCATCAGCATTCAGAGCCCCAGCCGGGGATGTCATGGCTCAGAGGGCAGAAATCTGCTTAGAGCTACAGGAGAACCCAACTGAATTTGTGGCGTCTCAGTCTATGAATGTCTAAGCACTTCATCTGTTCACCAAAACACAACGTGCTGGAAGGAGCTGTGCTCAGGCTGGACCAGGGGCAGGGCTAGGTGGCAGTGTGCAAGCAGGGAAACAAGGTGACAAACCTGGTACACCCACAACTCCTGAAGGATCAACAGGAAACTGCACCCACCATGTGTTTACACTTGCCAAAAAAAGGATGAAGCCAATTCAGTTTTACACTGGTTTTTCTTGGGGTTTCTGGCAATGCCTGTATTACCTCCTTGTGGGGAAATGGTGTTTTGAGTTTGATGAGCAGAGAAAGACTGGACAATGTCACTGCTTTTGGGAAGCCAGTGTCACTCATTTCCCATCCATCTGAGGATGATGAAAAGCTTGTGGCATGTCAGAAATCCTCTTTCAACCTGAACAGACTTCATGGTCAAAAAAGCTGTTTCCCTCACTTTCTACATCAATTTGACCACACTTAATGTACAAAGTAGGGCAAGGAAGGTACTCAGGAGACCTTACTCTGCAAGTGGTTGCTGGTATTGCTGAAAATAATGTAGAAACTAAGCTTCTGATCTCACATGCTACATCCACACGACCAGAAATCCAGTGGAAAGCTGTTTCCAAACAGATTACCCTGTCTCAATGACCAAATGTTTGTTCAACTGTTGCAGCACCTTGTTACAAAAATCCTAACCATGGAATTCTAAAAAGGAGTAGCAGTGAATTAATACACAAAACAGATGAAAGATTGATGGTCCTTATCTTTTCTCCATACCTCTTCATCTGTGACATTCACATCCACTTTTTTTGATTGAATGGCTTTGGTTACATAGTCAATGTTGTTTTCTCTGCAGTAATCAAAAATGTTCTTGTCCTCTTCCCTATTCAGGAAACAAAAGCAAAAGAAGCACCACGTTACTGCACAACACAAAGGCCACATGCACATTATATGCTCTAACTTTGTTACAGACATTTCAGTGCTGTCATTGGATTGAAACAGGCATCTAGTACTGCACATGCAGAATAATGTGCTTTTCCCCACCCCCACCAAGTTAAGAAGCAGAAGATTCTGCTTCCTAGAAAAATAAAGGTTGTTTTTAACAGTATTATATCCGGACAAATGTCAGTTTATTCCTGTGAAATGGCACAAAAATGTATGAAGTTAGCCAGAAAAATCCATGTTTGAGTTCTGGTATACATCACTGCAATCCCACGAATGAGAAAAGGCTAAAGCTACTCTTGTTGTAAGAGCCACTCTGGGTCACACCAAATCCCCATCCAACACCATCCATCCTGGACAGAGGCCACTAATGTGGCTTGGAGAAAACAGCAGGACAAACAGGACACCTGCAACAATCTGTCCCTGGCTAAACACATGTTGGATCCTGGATACAACACAGTAAGTGCTCACTTAGAACTGCTTGCAGGCAGAAAAATCAAATGATGGTGCTACAGGTGCTTGAGTCACACTTACAGCTCCTTGTATAGCTAAAAGCAATACTCTGGCTTCAGACACAGTAAAATTTCCATCCTTACCTACCAAACAAACAGAACCTCTAACAAAGTTAAGACCCTTCACAGATTCTTATAAGAATAATACCTTTAGGCATAAGTACAGTGATACCAGTGCACTGTTAGCAGGGAATAAAGAGGCCACTGGTTTTCCAGAAGTAAGCCAAAAGCCCATATAATCCTCTCTCTTTCTAGTTTCCAGATAAAAACCATGGTTCAAATGAGCCCATCAGCACTGCTAAGGAACTTGGCAGCTTCACGAGAGTTAAACACAGAGTCGTTGCCTCACATGACATCCCCAGTTTTCAATCACCTTAACTAAAGACCTTCTGGATGTTCAGCAGAACTCGGGCTGACAGCTTTAGTCACTCAGAAAAAAGGAAGCTTGCTGGAGCTGGTCAGACCCAGTAAGGAGGTCAGTCTGCTGTGGGCAGGAGAAATGCAACAGGGGAAATCTGAGAACCAATCCCCTGGTGCTAAAATGCAACAGCACTTCTATTCATCTGCATTGCTCTTCAACTCGCAGGCTGAAGAACTCCAGCAAGGAAAAGTAAAATCTAGATAACATCTGTGTTTCTGAGCAATGGGTACAAACAAAGTGACACTCTAGTCCCCTAAAAACGAAATGCCAGCAAGGCCATGTCCTCTACTCCCATCAGGGCAAGGCAGAGCCATGATCCAACTTTGACTTTGTCTTTTATTGTCATGCATCTACTGAGTTACACTCTGATTCTTCAGACTTCAAGCATCTGTGTCCTGCCACGGTGCCAGAAAAAGGTGGGAAAAAGCATTGATTCTTTGCTCCAGTGGCAGATCACTGCTTTCTCCAAAGAAGCCACTTCCTCTGCCCTCCCTCAGTAGCACTGCTCTCCATCACACCACCCCTCCTCTTTATACACAGACAGTCCCTGCAGAGACACCTGAGCTGCAGCTGCTGCTCTTTTGGGAGCCACATGGGATTTTACACTCTGTGTTTAGGCCTAAGGACTTCACAGGAGGCTCCCAGTTTCTTGACCAGTTTGTCATGAACTCATTCGTTGGAGGTCTTGCCCGCTCATTCCACACAAGCTCCTGGGAAACAGATCACTGCATGCTTTAAATGCAATTACCTTGAATTCCAGGAAAAAAAGAACCTCACAGCGGGATTAGAAAAGGCAAAAGCTTATACTGCTTGAGATGGAGCTTGACAGACTCATGATGGAGGTCACAAGACATGTCTGCCCCTGCTAACAAAGGCTGATGTGATATGCTAGGAAGTCCCTCCAGTCCTACCTTGTTAGTCCAACCTCTCCAACACAACCCTGGCTGCTGACAGCAGCCTTTTGGGAGAAGCTGCTTTTCAGACAATGCTGTACAGGAACTTGGTTCCCCACTGCACTCCCTCATTTATTACAGATCCCTCTTTCTTCCATAACCCCAGCCCCTTCTCTCTAGAGGGGCCCACAGCCATCCCCAGTTACTCCTGGGTGGTTTTCCATGTCACAACCATGAGCTTGGGCTGTGCCCTTCCCTCCCTGGCAGTGATGCCACCTGCTCATTCCACATGCTGCAGAGCCCTGACAGACCCCACAGGGCAGCACCAGAGGTACCAGCAGGGATGTGGCAGCCACAAAGCACCTGACTGTGCTCCACAGGGAGCATCTGCAGGGTCTGTGCCAGCAGAGAGGGCACAGCAACCCTCACCTACCACAACCAGCCCATTTCCCCACCACAGCCTCCAGACAGGACTTTTAAAGTCTTTTCCCAAGGATATTATTGTCTGTAAGGGGAAAATGACCTGACACAGCTATTTGGATATGATTTAGTTTTCTGGAATAACCAACTCTGCAAATGCTCTATATATCCCCATTCCAAAAAACCACTTTTCTTTCAGAAGTCTCCACAATGGAATTAATCCAGAATACCAATTTCCCCACCCGAAGATAAGGTTTCGGGAAATTTCGTTCTTCTACTCTGCATTTATTTCTCTATCTTTAAACCATCCCTTTGCTCCTGATGCCCTCCTTAAAAAAGTTAAGCATATATTATATCAAATTTTTCTATAAATATTAACAAAGAGAAACAAGCCCTTTCCGGTCACAATGAGAACATTTTACCTACAAATAAAGTAGTCAGATGAAGCTGCACTCCACACACTTAAAATAATCTGATTCAGCTAAAACCAGGAAGGGAAATTGAGGAAAGAGCTCAGAGGAGTTAAAACTCAGATTTTTTGAGGGACCAATACTAGGGGAGACATCCTTCTTGAGTGGTGTGAATGGAATAACGACAAATTACTGTTACTTGTCTCTGCATTGAAAACCACATAGTACAAATAAGAAGCAGCTTGAAAACTTGGCAACTTGTTTTTTCCCCTTCCTTTGCTTCACATGTGTGTATGTGTACAGAATAATGCCTCCGCCATAGTAGGTACAGGAAAAGAAAAAGGATGTAATGATTTTATCAGACCTGTTCCGAGCAGGAATTTGCACTCCTCATAAAAACGGGTAAGAGTTAGCAGCAAGGCCAGAAAGTGGTAGAAACAGGCAAAAACCAGACAGAAACATGTGAGAAAAACAGAAGTGACAGTGCAAAGACATAGATAATGCTATGGGGGAGAGAACCCATAGAATTTCTACCAGTATTTTCAGAAAAATCTCAATTTACATAATAAATACAGCATTCAGGACATCCATGAAACTCAACCTAATGGAGATATGCACAATAATGCAAAACCTACAGCTAAAAGGAAGACTTGGATGCAATTTTCTCTCCATGTCAGATTGTTGAGATAAAAAGTCAAAAGATAAAAAGACAATGTTGAGTCTTCAAGTCAACAAAAGCACCTGACTGTCAGTAAAGGCAGGTAGAGTTTTTATATCTATTTCCTGAGGATGGCCAGAGGATTTCTCTTCTCTCTTGCTGATGGCCCCCAAAGCAATTTCTTTGTGCTCTCCCACATCCCCAGTAAGAGACAGTAATTCTGATTTAAAGATGAGTTGAAGCATACCTGTTGCCTGCAAGTAACACATGGACAGCTTTTTCCATCCTTGAATAAAAGGATTTAGAAGAACTTAAACCAAGTCATCTTTCCCCGGGCTTAGAAGGCTTTGCAAGCCTTCTCCATAGGCTGTCCAAAACACACGTGTTGAGCCAACAGGTTTAAAACAGCTCATGGAAAAGATCTGCTGCCAGTTGATCATTTCCTTCTTATCTGGAGTGCTGTAAAACTCCTTGCTTTCTAAACAGCACCAAGGCTGCCACTGAAAAAGTCAAAGAAGAGATCTGAAACTCACATTATTTTACCCTTGTGCAGACAATACCCTCTCCAGGTTTGCCCTGTCCCCTTCCTCCCCCTCCGCAGGTTACCTCCAGCGCAAAGCTCAGGGCAGAGGGCTGAGACCAGGTTTTTTGGGCATCCTTTTCCCTTTTCCTGGGGCTGGTCCAAGGCACATCCCAATGGATTTGCTGTGGAGTGGCCCCGGGTGCCGCTAACAGGTGGCTTCGCCCGTGTGCTTGGCATGGCGCTGGCGAGCGAGCGGCGCGGAACGGGACGTGTGCGGGGAGCCGAGAGGGCTCGAAACACTCACTGTTTATGTCAGGGCCCTCGGCCCCCCCAAGGGACCCATTTTCACATAATCTATAATTATCTCTTCGCTTTAATCGCCTCGTCACTTCGGAGGCTCTCCTGGGCACAGGAAGAGGAAAAGCTCATTAACTGAACCTTTTCTCCTCTCTCCAGCCACCCATAGCTTTTAATTGCTTGGTGTTGTTATTATCTATCAGTGCAACTGGGATCATTTTCATAAGAAAGGGTGGTGGGAGGGAGGGAGGCAGGAGCAGGTCCCTGAGGTACGCTCCACAGACAAACCTTTGCTTTCTCAATTATTTATGCCAGCTGAGGTTTTACAAGCTGAATAAATCCATAACTCAAGTTTATTTTGAGCCGGCAGGCCGTCCCGAGGGAAGTGTTGCCCACTTGCCGGCACACTGGCGTGCCATCCCTCCGAGAGCCGCCGGGACGTGGCGGGACGCGTGTCATCCAATTCCCCACCGCAGAGGAGGCGGCCGGGAAAGCGCCGAGTGGGAGCCACCACGGAAGGATGTGCTCTCCAAAGGGAAGGCAGGCCTGAACCCTTTGCACAACAAAGCAAAGCCCCAAAGGTCACTGCTCCAGGGATAGTAAAAAGGGGGGAAGCAATAAACTTGGCAATCATCTTGAAGTCAAAAGATTGGTCTGCTGAACATTGGTCTGCTGAACACTGACCTGAAAAACCCCAAAATCCCAGCTGCCAGGACCAGCTCCAGGTGTTTTGTCTGAGCACTCTGTGGGCTGCCTGGGCTCCACAGAACCAGGAAAGCTCTTCCACAGCCCAGCATTTGAGAGTGACACGTGTGGTGCAGCCACCCCCACACACAACACCAGCCTGTAATTCCCAATACAGACATCACACGTCTCTGCAGCTTTCCACTCATTTCCAGTGCTGCTGTTCCCAAAAGTAGGGCTGGAGGGAGACAACAAAACCCCAGCCCTGCTCTGGAACACTGGGCTCATCCCAAAAGCCATCCCTGATCTGAAACAGCATCCTTGCAATGGATGCTGCAAGCAGCTCTTTAAAATTCAGCAGCCTTTGTGCCTGACCACATGCAGCGACCTCTGGTATTTTCTGCCAAAACAGTTCATTTGTCTCACACAACAACTAATCAATTCCCAGGGCCATCCATCATGGGGGCTCTCACGAGCCGGCCCGGCAGCAGGACCAGATGGCGGCTTCGTTAGTGGGATTAATACAATTCTGATGGATTGCACGGCATCAGGCAGGTCCTGCACACCAGGGGTGCCCGCTCCGCACCCACATCCTAAACGTTTCCCCACTCACGATTGGGGTTGCTCCCAAATGTCTGGGGAAGGGTGGTAGTTTCGACCAGGAAAGGGCTTCTTCAGCATCCCTGTGGATGGGAGAAGTGTAAAACACAGCTCAGGGAGGCCTCTGTGCTGACTGGCAGATGTCATTCCCATCCTGGCATGCCAAGGCCCTGAGGAAGCAGATCGTGGCAGAGCGCAGGAGGGCTCCTCCAGTGGAAGTGGAAAGGGACACGGACATTTGGCAGCGTTATTTCTCATTCTCCAGCTGCCAAATCAATGTATTTGTTTCCTGAAAACACTTATAAACTGCCTACTCTTTGCCTTGGCTTTAAAAAAAATACTGAAAGATAAAGCTGGATTTCCAAGGCTATGGCGTTTTTGGCGTACCTCTCAGATTGTGTCTTAGATGAGATTTATACTGCTAACACATCAGTCAACTTCAGATCACTGGTCGTGTCCCAGCTTTGTGAAACTCCAACGATAGTGCTTTGATCACAAAAGAGCTCCACTAGTACTGCTTTGTTCTGGTAATAAGACCAGAAAAGGGACATAAAAGCTTTATGTAGCAGTAAAAAAACAAACAAACCACCACTATACCCAGCTTGAAATCACTGATAACTTCTAAATTTTTCCTTCCAAGAGAACCTCGGAGTCCCATCATCAGTCACCAGCATGCAGGAGTTTTATGCAGTGCCCAAGGGGAGATAAGTGATTTGCACAGAAACCCAGAGGCAGAGCACTATGCTAATACATCCTGCAACTGCTCCCCATTACTCACTGGGGGTACTCCAGCTCTTTATTGCAAGGGTTTATTAATGACTCCTAATTGATGACCGGTGCCCAGTACCCCAAAGTAAATAACTGCTACGCCTCATTAGCTCAAGAGACCTTCTCCTGATTTGAGGGCTGATCTATGAACACACAAATTGCACTGATTTAACCGAATCTCTTTCTAAATTGATTTAATTAGATCGGTATAACCTGTTTCTGTGGATGCTCTTGAATTTATTTGGAATCAGTGCAATGTGCTGTGAGCCAGACTGACCATTTTTCTATCTTGTTCTCAATTAGAAACGTTTGAGATAATTAGTGATAAGGAAAAAAAAAAGTGGCCCTGGCACCAGCCACGTTCCTCCTATTGCTAATCCACATTAGGGCAGTGTATGGTAACTTCACTTTGTTCATCCTTTACAGATCTGCATCCTAAACCCCCAAGTATTTCATTCCACAAAAGGAATGTAAGTACTATTTAGGCATAATTTTAGACACTCAGTTTGAAATCAATGGCATCACTGCTTTTTTTGCTAACTACTGCTGATGGCAAACTAGGGGTTTATTCTATTTAAAACAAAACCTCTCCTCTTCAAACAACACAGCAACAGCTTGGAGGCCTTTAATAATTTATGATAAACTGTTCTGGTAAAGAATAAAACAAGTGAACCTGCTTAGGTGACCCTTCAAAACTCTGCACCTGGATTCTTGTCTATCTCCTGGTGCAAGCTGAGGTTGTGGCTCCAGATAAATCAGCAGCCTTTTCCTGCCTTTGGATCAGCAGAATCCTAAAGGGCACACGGTAGGCTGTGTTTGGCAGAGTAATACCTGCTGAGAAATTCCTCCCAGCAATCTGTTAGAGCTGATGAAGACTCGAGTTTTAGCTTTTAGGATACAAAATAAGGGTTTTTTCTTTCTTATTCTGGGCTTCTTTAGTGATCCTGTAACAAGAAGATACTTGTCCCATCAACAGAGCTGGGAAACAAACTAAAGTGGTTTGATTTCTATTATTTACATTTTTGCAAGCTTGTTGCAAAGCTTCAGACAAACTCCACCATGCAACTGAGGCAATAAAAGAGTCTGCATCAAAGTTTCTTTTCTCAGATAGTAGGTGTTGAGGGAGCACACACACACACACACACACACACACACTGAACTGACAGCAGGGGACTTACTCAGAACTATCCATGTGTTAAAACTTATCTTGGCTCAAATTAATCAGTTTCCTTTCCCCTTAAAATATTTCATGTTCTTCCTCTACAGAAAGTGCCTTAATTTTTTTAAAGGCAACATTCTGTTTTATGAAGAATTACTGAATGTTAAACTTATGTTTTTGTAAGTAACCACTCACAGCCTCACAAAAGTCACCTTTCTCAGATGAACCAACACTTGCTCTAGACAAACTTGGACACCAAACCTAATGTTTAGAGCCACTCCCTCTTTGGTTTATCTGCTTGATTGGTTTGGTACCAGAGCAATTTTGCTGTTTAAGGCTGTGCTCTTATTAGTGGAATTATCATACCAGAGATGTGCCTATACTTGCATGTTTATTCCCTATTCCAGGAAGAGAATGAACAACAGACAAAAGAACCAGGAAATGCAAAGCTGTACAACTCTGTGGGTAGATGATGGTGCCACTTGCTCATTCCTGTCTTGCAAGGAAGACACTGATGCCTGGGAGTCAAATTGTGCTGACAGACTACACAAGTTTCCACTCTGCCAGCAGAGTCAGGACACTGCATTCAACAAATTTCAGCAGAATCACCCTTTTCCAGCTGTGTGGGAGACTACACCTGCCTACAGCCTCATTTGTAAGGACAGCTGTGCTGTGTTAAACAATACCTATGTTCCTCATGGTATGTTTGGGAAAAAAAGTATTTGCAGCTGTATTTCTGGAAATAAAAACAAACCCACGAAAAGATTTAGGCTGGTCAGGTCAACCAGAGAAAATTCTGTTTTTTCTGTACATTATGCTGTATTTCAAACCCAAGAAAGGGCTTAGGCAGCACTTGGGATACCCAAGACTCTGACAGCATTTTAGGGATGTGCTCTACCCCTAAAAGGAGAGCTTGAACAGGATTTAAACCACAAAGTCAAACTGTGAGATCAAGGATGTTGGCTGAGACCTGCACTGCTAGAGCAGGGCCAAAAAAGGAGCTGCAGAAGTGCCATTCCTCAGTGTATTAAACCAAGGTCACACCTGACCACCTCTGCTCAAGGACCAGGGCAAGTCAAAGACATGTTGGCTCTCCAAGCAAGGGAAGGAAACCATTCCTGGCCAAGTACTCCACTCTAAAGTGGATTGCGATCCTGAGGGAAATGCCTGCATTACCACAAATGCCACCCTGCCTGCTTACAACAGCTGCCTCCATTCCTACCTGAGCTCTTTGCAAAGGGTTTGGAGCCACCTGATCAAGATTTCTGTTCCTTGGGTTGTGACAACAAGTCAAAGAAATGCTGTGCTAGAGTTTTAACTCTTTAGGTAAGTTCTCAGCTGGAGACTGCATGTCCTGAAATCAGTGTTTACACTTCCTGGATGTAAAAAGATGCAAGACATTAATTAAAAAATGGGATCAAACACATATAAATGGTGACACATGTCAGGAAACACTGTCAAAAATTTAGTCTTCTCTGACTGCTCATTTTAACTAAAAATACAAGACAGTATTCTAAAATTTCCTCCACAAAATCACTTAGATATCGCTGCTTAATATTATATCCATGATTAGTAGCCTGGAACAGAAAAAAAAAAATAAACCAAACAAAAATCATCCAGGTGTCCTTATTCAGTAGCTAATGTCACTTACTACTTGCACCTTGACAGTTTTAAGTAGCAGCCACTCTAGTTCAGTAAATGCAGAGCTGGCTTTTCTAGCTGGAGAGCCCAGAAAAAAAATTAATTTGATATAAGGCACAAACTGTCCCTGAAGGCAAACATTGTCCAACACTAAAACCTTCACTGAACAGTCCCTAATGAATGTATTGGTAAAGAAATAACTATTTGGAAAAGGTAGTGCCTGAATAGCTTTCTATTAAAAATATCCAATATTACCTTTTTTTTTAAGCCATATAACTGAAAAATGGGAAGCCTTGCCCTTCCCCCACATCTTGTGCTAGGGAAAGGTTACTACCTGGCAATGATACAGGCAGATATTGATTTAAATGATTATGGACCTGAAAAGTTCTTTCCTGTCATTTATTATCCTACTGTAGCTGCCACCACACTTGTGCAATATTAAAAAAAAGAAAAAAAAAAGCTTAACAAAATGAAATTAGAAAAACACTGTTTTTAACCGAATTCCAGCACAGATAATCACCTGATTATTTCTTCTTCTTGATATAATGAGCTGATGACTGGGCCTCCAAATACAGTTTTGCTTTCCTTTCCCCTCTTCTCTGTTGTCTGAAAGAAAAAGAAAGATTGGTCCAGCATCCCAGCTCCCACCATATTCCCAACCCTCATTCCCAGCCCTGGCCCCTCAGGACCCAAAAGCTGAGCCTCTGTGAGGCAGCATAATATTCTGTTACTAGATTGCAAAACTTGCCTTTATAAATCTATTTAATATAGATTTAAAATTAAATTTTATAATGGGCAGCATTTCCAAATGATTTACTCCCAGGAACTCTAGGATTCTGAATGATTCCCACCATAATAGAAATGAACAATTAGAATAATGATTGATCGATATGGAGCCCCAGGCCTACCTTTTCAAAAAAAACCTTCCTGCAGCCTGGGATCTTCAATTGCCTGACTTTTCATTGATGCCAGACTTTCAGCAGGGGTAAGTGCCTGCTGTCTGAAAGCCTGACCCAATTAGGGGGTGCAGGGAACCAGAAACCTCAACTCTTCCACGGCATTAAGTATTTTGGTTTTCAGATAAACAGCCAAAACTCGTTTGGAATTTGCAGCAGAAATTCCTTACAAAACCAATTAATTAATTAATCAATTAATTAATTAATTCCCATTAATTGCAACTTGCTGCTGCCAGTGGACAGGTCTGAGGCTTTCTGTGATGGCAGTGTCACACCTAGGGTGAAAAGGGTCAGGAGGAAAGTCCCAGCCTCTTGCAACTTCTCTGTAGCTGTATCACAGAAACCTGGAATGATTTGGGTTGGAAGGGACCTTAAAAATCACCTAGTTTCACTCTCCTGTCATGAGCAGGGACACCTAGACCAGGGTGCTCCAAGCCCTGTGCCACCTTGTCTGGAACACTCCCAGGCCAGGGGCAGCCACAGCTTCTCTGGGCAACCTGTGCCAGGGTCTCCCCACCCTCCCAGGGGAGAATTTTTTTCTGATAATCTAACCTAAACCTACTCTCTTTCAATTTGAAGTCATTCCTTCTTGTCCTGTCACTCCAGCTATTGTAAATAGTCTTTCTGCTTCTTTCTTGTAGATTCCCTTCAGGCCACAACTGGATCACATTGAAGCCTTCTCTTGTCCAGGCTGAACAATCCCAGCTCCCTCAGCCTTTCTGCATAGGAGAAATTCCCCATCCCTCTCATCAGCTCCATTACACCCCAAAGCATTGCTGTCCCATCAGAATTCTACCTAGAAAGATGTTGATTTTTTTTATTTTTAATAATGCATCCTTACATTTGTCTTCCTGCTCTTCAGGTTGCTTTTGTTTTAAATCAGTGTACTAGTTCCCTATAACACATTTATTTTTCCATTCTACCCAGCTTGAGCCAACCAGTTCCACCTTTCAGTTCTCCTGTAGCAGCCCAAAGCCATAACATTGGGTTTGCAGGTATCACAGACATACTTCTTTATAAAAACACATGGAAAGGAAATTGCCTTTGGTGACTATTCCATGGCAAGTAGGCTCTCTCTAATTTAGAGTAGAAGGTGACATGAAGTTCTCCTTTCTTCAAGGGAAAGGGCTTCAGAGTCTTTACAGTGCAGTGCCCCTCTTAAAAAAAATATTTAGCAGGGAACCTTACTGTCCATCAATTACTTAGATTCCACTAATAAAATAAAATTAATTTCAGATCACCTGAAAGTGCACAGAAGAGTTATTCCTATACAATGAAGTTGTACTCACTACTAGCCTATCCTGTTTGATACTGAGGGATGATGGCCATTCAATCAGTGTCAGGAACTGCAAAAAATTTTTAATCTATATTCTTTCATCTCTTCCCACTCTAGTTCTTGGTTGTTGCTTTTATTCCTAGTCAGAAAAAACATTTGAAAAAATACATTTAATCTTTCTAGAGGCAGAAATTGTTAAAAAAAAAAGATTTCTAGGATTAAGTTCACCTTCTTTGCACAACAAATGCATTTCTACCAAAGATTAATCACGTTGATTGAGTACACATAAGGTCATTGGGGAACTTAGTGATAAAGGCTTTCCCAAAAACACTCAGGCAAAAACTTCTCTGGCTTTTAATCCATATACAAGTTACTTTGTCCAAGTAGCTTTTATCTCATCTCTTTCACACAGAAATAAGTAATTCAGTATTCAATTTATGAACGTTGAAGCAAGCTTATTCCATCACAGTCCTTGATATGTAGAACAAGTTTATTTTCCTGGACCTTCTTCATATTCTGTTTTCTCAGTATTTAGCCATGAAGACAGAGAAAAGGCTCCACCATTCATCCTCACTGAGCTTTCAAAGGGGAATATGTCCAGGCTTCCTAAAAAAGTTGAGTTTGTTGCAGCACAGATACAAACTGGTTTCTTTCCAGCTGCCTTTGACAACCTGCCTGTCCATGAGCTCATCTGACCACTTCCAAAATCCTTGCTGCCCAGCCTGCCAGAACTTCCACACAATATCTGAGCACGATGTTCCAAACTCGGTGACACAAAAAGAGGGGGAAGAAGCAGCAGTTCCCTCCAAATCACGTCACAGCTACTGACATCACTGACAGCAACTGGTGTTTTTATTTGTTGCTCATCCTGGCTGAAGGGATCAGTAACACACAGATGCCCTTTTCCTCCTTAAATCTCCTGACAGCAAAAGAGGGTTCTTAGGGCTACCTATATGCAGATAATGACTCATGAGTTTAAAGTCACATTACCCTGCAAACCACAATGAAATTAAAAACTGACACAGCAAATTTCCTGTCTCCTCTGTTAAAAAGGCATTGATAATTAACTTTGTGGCTCTCAATTAATCCAGCTCCATTTCTTTCACTGCTGGCAGCGCTGTCCAGAAGCACTGCAGATGCACAGGTAACAACTGATAGTTAAGGAACAGGACAATCCAGGGCTTCCATAATTTGGAACCTGAACCCAAGGGAGATGAGAGCTGTAGATCTGAAGTTGGACCACGCAAGAGAGGTGCTGTAGGAAAGGCAAAATTGCTGTGAACTCCACAAGAACAAGACATTGTTCTTAAAATGCCAGTTAAAAACTGTGGGAATAAAGAGGAATTTGTGACAGCATGTGAAGACACCCTGAAGGATTGTACCTGTGTGCCAAAGCACAGGCAGTGGCATGTAAGAAATAGGGGAAAAGACGATAGAGAAGTGTAAGACATGCCTTAAACAGTGAAATTTCTCATGTTTTCCCCTTGCCCACTGATCCTTTGTGGCTGGTGCACAATTAGGGCTGATGTCGAAGTCACTGCTGCTGTGACAGTTAACTTTGGTGGGCGGGTCTGGCTGGCCAAAACCAGCATAAATCAGGGGGCTTCAGTATGCAGCAAACGTACTCCTGAAGAGACATCTTCAACTCCCCTGACTCCAGATGGGCTCAGGGACTGGTGCAGAGAACTCCACTAAGCTCAGAACGATCCTTCTCAAATGTCACCAGGAATGCCAGGAGAAAAACCACACTCCTCCAGGAACAGACAGTGGAGCATCCTCGTCCCTGCCTCAGTGCACTGGATTTGTCAATAAGAGCCCAGCTCGATCCAAGGGACAATTGCATCCCGGCTGGCTGTCACTGGCAATGCTGCTCCAGACAGCCTCAAAGCCTGACAACCACTTTTGGAACAAAATGGAAATACAGGGACTAATATTTGCTAACATCATTAATTCTTTTTTTTTTCCCCCCACTCCCCCTTCCTCCTTTATCCACCATGTCAAGATGTATACTTTTAAATTGTTGTCAGCCATAAAACAGACGTCGTGTCTCAGTTCAGAGGTTAACATATAATGACAGACACATTAAAAACCCTGTCCAATGCCTCACTGAAAATTTCAGCTCCATCTTCTCTTCAACAAGACAGTGGCTCAAACTCACTTATAAGCTTTAACAGCATTAAAGCCTAATCATGATTGAAAAATAAAGGAGACAGAGAAGATGGTTTTATCATAGTAAGCATTATGGAAATGCAAAACAATTATAGACAAACATTTTCTTTGTGTGGGTTTTGTCACAAAACTCTCCTGTGATTACAAAATGATCCATTTCTCTTTTGGCATTTTTGGGGAGCGGGATGAAAATTATCATTTAAGAGGAGGAGCAGTAGTTTCCTGATGGGGGCTGGTTTGGTGAATCACTCTCCTGCTCTATCCCTGAAGAAAGGACTGGCATGGTTTGTTTTTCATTTCCACACCCAAGCTTTGTTCCAATCTACAAAGCTACAACAGATTTAACAAGATGGCAAATTCATGGGTCCTCCCAATGACCCACTTCAAGCTGGAGAGCCAGAAGTCGCCATAGAAATGCAAATGAACTCACTCTCAGTGATTAGCTGGGATGGAATGGGACACAGCTATTTACATGGAGAGCAAGGGACTCCTGATTTGGACAAGGAAGGTACAGAGAAGACTACAGAAATGCTACAAAACAGCAGGAACACCACAAGTTTCAGTAAAGCCTTTACAAAAATGGAAAACCATAATTTCGAGTTAACAGAGGGGCTAGATCCCAAGCATGGGTTAAATGTAGGGCCATCCCAGTTTTATGCAGAGCAACATGGGAACTCTGCCTGGCTGGTTTTGCATGGCCAGACACCCAGCAAATACAGCAATAGCCATTTGGCAAGGCACGTGGCTGTGCTGCACATCTATCATCCCCCCAGTTCCCTCACATCTCGCTCTGGCTTTTTTCCACACCCAAAACCTTTAAATAACTTCTCATAAATACATAATTAAGAAGAAGAGAAAGGCATCAGCAAAAAAAGGTTCATCTCATCAAAATACTTATCTTCAAAGTTACCCTGACTAATGCCTTAAAATGGTCAAGACTGAGGTTTTTCATCATCACACACCTTGGAAATAGAAAAGTGAGACAACTTCAACAAGAATGATGTATCAGGATCTCACACCTGAGCCACCACACCACATGGAAGTCTGCACTACTTATTGTATTATTTTCCTCTTCCTCTGAGCCTGATGCAGCTTGAGTCAGAGCAGCAGCTGCATCCAGCTTTGTGGGATGCAGACAAGGAATACTCCAAACAAAATGATTCTACTCAAAGCTTCTCAAGCATTTCAGCAGCAGCAAATGCGTAGTGCAGATTCCAGTCTGCATTTGTGCTGCACAATTCACCTGGTTCCTCCAGTGCAGGTGTCAGCCTGGCACATTCCCTGGGGACAGGGACACACCACTTTGCTCTGTACCTGTCTGGGAGGTGCACACACAGCAGGAGAGTGGTGAAACCCTCTCCTTGGCAGGAATGTGGCAGCCTTCAGCAGCCACCAAAATCTGTCATGGCCTTTCAAACTGCTGCAGGGCTTTGAAGTACAACCAAGGGTGATGAGCCACCAAGCCTGGAGGAGTTGGAATTGCTGGGTGCTCACAGAGGTTTGTTTGGCAGGGGTAGGAGAAATCCTGGCCCACGTCCCAGCTCCCTGAACTACACCTGAGAGGTGCAGCAACTCCAGTCTGGCAGGACAGGTGATGTGCTGGAACCCTGTCAGGCTCACAGGTAAGTGCCAGTAAATCCCTGACATGTGCTGATTGAATTGTAATTAAGCTGGTATCGTCTCAGGCGAGAAATTTCACAGAAGACACTTCAGACACAAGAGCAGACCTGCTCTGCTGGCCATCATGCTCCCTTAATGCTCTGGATTAACATCTCTCTATTTGAGGAGTGAGGATTATCAGGGCGACAACAAGAAAATGTAAACTCTCCTAAAGTTTCAGACACTCGCTCCCCTCCTCTCCTGTGTGCCTGGCCTGGCCATCCCCCTGGGAAGGGAACTTGGGTAGAGACTAATTGTATTTGACAGCAGCAATTACACACAAGGCTGGAGATTAGAAGCTCGTTAATTGCGTGTGCCATAATTGCTGCCGTCTTTTCCTTTGCTAGTTAAGGCCAGTGCCAGGAGAGCCGAGGGGAGGAGGGTGCTCTCCACCCCAAACGCAGGTGGTCCGAAGATGAGAGCCCTGGGATGGGGAGGAGATGTCCCTTGTCCCCCAGGTGGTCCGAAGATGAGAGCCCTGG
>NC_031777.1:2477244-2498494 GCF_001522545.3 Parus major | reverse complement strand
TGTCCCCGGAACAATGCGGGAGGCTCCTCCGGCGGTGCCGCTAATGAGGCGTGAAATGAGGACAAACAATGTTCTCTTCCAAAGGTATTTTCCACCTGTATCCTTCTGACTTTACAGCTCGGCTGAACTTCATGCTACCTGCAGCGGGAGCGAAATATTAACCCTAAATATTAACCCTTTGGAGGTGATGCTACTATAGGAAATACATCTTTAAGTATTTATAAAATTAGGCATCGTTTTACATGGTTTAAATTGATCAAATCCTTCCTTCCCGACTAAGATATGAGCTCAGCATTTCTCCCAGCTCTTTACTGGTGTGAAAAACGAGGTTCACATATTTTTTATAGAATTTAAAAGTTTAATAGAAAGACAATTAGGATATAAAAATAAAGTATACAGATACGGCCGGGTGTCTCTGCATTCAGCCAAGAGAGCACACCTTGCTAACAAAGGATTGTCCCTTAAAAACAGAACCTTACTGCATATTCATAAATTCATACATATTCATACATTCTTCTTAAGTTTTGGATGTTTCTTTGTTTAGATTTTGACTCACCCCCTTCCCAATAAATCGATCTTCTTGGCTCCACCGAGTTTCACATTCCCTGATAACAGAAATGCAATAAATTCCTCCCCCAGAGCTCTGGTCACTGCTGTCCTCATCTGGACAAGATGATCTAAGAATGGAGGGGGGGCTCTAATTATCTTTTTCAGTCTTTGGATTGTACAAACAAAAGTAGTTTTTGTTTTAATGCTATGCCATAGCTCAACATATATGTATATGATACCACTATTTCTAATTATTATCAATAACAGAAATAGAAGGAACTATATTAATATAACAAAGTTTTCTAACCTTATACATACAACATTTATTTTAATATTTGCAAAAAGCCAACAATGCAATGTGTATCTATAACACTGGGTAAGGCAGTAAGACCCAAATAAGATACAAATTCCTCCTGGCTGAGGGCAAAGCCACTTTTCACAAAAGGCTGCTGTACCCTCCCCACCAGCCCTATTAATAACTGTCATAAACAGAATATTTTATTATTCCTCTGTCCAAAATCCTTCTTGGCTCCCAGCAGCAGCGTGCACATGACTCAGCACCTGGAGCCTTTTCAAGAACCCACTGAGGATCTGAACAATCTGAGCAAACTGCCCGTGAAAAACAGCAGCACACTCTGCAAGATAACGTGGGGTTGAGGTGGTTTTTTTTGTTTGTTTTAAATATTGAAGGGGAAGTTTAGTTAATATTCCAATAATGTCTATGTAAAGTTTTCCAGTTCTCATCACAGAATTTCCCTTTAAAAAAAACAAACCAACAATTTAAGACAGGGAAAATATTTTCCAGATTACAGTCAAAAAATAAAAAACAAACATACTGTAAGTAATGTCATAGTTAAATAGTTCTGCGATCTAAAGCAAAGCCTGGCAGATTACTCATTTAACTGTAACGACTTAATTAATAACTGCACCATAATCATAGCTGGAAATTAGTAGTAAAGACACTCAGAGGAAGGGAAATAAATGTAAAACACATAACATAATTTTGAGCAAGTCTTATGCTTGCTAGGAGCTGTCATTTCGTGACTCACTGTATACATTTTAGCATATGCGTGGAAGGAAATACCACACTTAATAAAAAGCCCTGAAGCAGTGACTTCCCAGTTTTTGGTTTGTGGAGCTCTTTTTTTAAAAGGAAAAGCAGACATGGAGGTGGCAAACACAAGACCACCATCAAGCTCCTTTCCTCACGTTCTTTTTGTGGGCTCTGACAAAACTTGCAGATTCCCAGTCTGCAGTGTTGTTTGGACCTTTCCAAGGTGAAGGAAACCAGGTCAGTCCTGGAGCAATCAATCCCTTCTGTCCCATCACCTGTATGAAAATCCATGGATGCCCAAGCAGAGGGAACCAAGCTACAAACACAGCCTGTAATTGTTGGGGGTTTTCATTAATCTAATACAAAATATTTATAGAGATTTACACAGACATTTGTAGGAACAATATATTCTGAGCCAAGCTGGAAATACTGAACAACTCCGTGGCTTGGGATGATACAGGTGGCTCTGAAGCCTGAAAACTGCAGGTAACCCTAATTTTTGATAAATAAATGACATCAGCAGCCATCCTCTGCTTTCTGAAGTGACACTGGGCCAGACATCACTGCAGTGGCCCAACATCCCCACTGTCAAAAGGAACAGCTCTGAGGCTGCTTGACCAGTGCCATGAACATTTATCTCCCCCAGCAGATCGCAGCTGTGAAGGCAGAGAGTGGATTTATGAGGTCTGCAGGCACAGAAATGAAGAGATCTTCGCTGGTCACAAGCAGGAACAAGAAGGATTCCAAATGTTCAGTGCAACCCAGAACACTCAGCCAGAGGGATGCAGGATCTGGATGCAGCTGCCTGTGGAATAGCCCTTAGTGCTGAGCACTGGGACTGTATCTGAGCCTTTCCCTAGCTTTATGTTGGTTACTTCAGCTCAAAGTACCTGCAGGATGCTCTAGAGACATTTGAGGAGTGCCACCTCTCCTTAGAATAGGAGTAATTTGGTACAACAGTGTCCAAGTATCCAAGCAGGAAACAATAGCTGCCCTTTTAAAGGAAAACTTTTTCCAATCTAAGAGACAAATAGTGTTTACATGACATTAACCAATGTGTGAGTTAACATCCAAACAAAATCTTAATCTCCAGTAATTACACTCAATACTTCCTTGATATTTCCTGTAAAGAGCAAGCTAAACATAAACACTTAACATTTTCCTAACTCAAAAAGCAGTATTTTCACTAAAGAAACAGCTTAATTATGCTACAGCTTATGTTACACATAAAACAATTACAGCTGGTTTCTCCTACCCAAAAGCATATGCTATTTTCAATTGACACAAATTCCCCCTTTTAAACCAGCCTTTGCCTTGCCATGTGAAGCAGAAGGGTACACAGACCCTTCCTGTGTTTGAATACTCAAGGAAATGTCTACAGCTCCACACCTAAACATCAATGTATGACATATTCCACATTAAGATAAACCTGCTGCAATTTCTACCCAAGTTCCTGATATTTTTTTTTTAAGAGCTTCTGACACAGCAAGCTGAGAATCTTACAACACCTTCAATTACTTGGAAAAATCAGATTTTTATTTATTTTTTTTTATTTATTTTTTCTTAAATGAGAGGTTGAGCCCTTCCCCATTTAAAGCAGTCAAGCTGCTTCTGCCCAGCCTGGTGGGTTGCTGGCCAAAACAGGAGCAGGAGTTTGAGGATGGGCTGCCACAGCTCCCAGGAGAACAGCAGAGAAAGTCAAAGCCCCTCTCTGGAATGTCCACCAAGTGCCACAAACAGAGGAGTCAGTCCCTGCTCCTCCCACCTTCACACAGCACCTCACTTGACTATCCCAAGAGATGGGATTTTTCCGTGTTTCTGGGCACTCTGGGAAACATTGGGGTCCACAGGTGTCAGGAAGGCTCTCTCTTGCTGAGGAAGTGATGTGAGCAGCAGGAATCATCACACAACCACAGAATGGTTTGGGTAGGAAAGCTCCTTAAAGATCACCTACTTCCACCCCAGCTAAATCTGGGCAGAGAAGGCAGATCTTGCCCTCCTGGTCCTCCTCACTTCACCTTACAATTTCCTATTTATTTTTCCTCCCCTTCCAAAGCTCCTGTTCCACCAGAGGCTCTGCTCTCTGCCCCAAGCTCCTGAACTGCCCATGGCAGATTCCTGCTTGGTTCAACACCCCTGCCCTGCCAGCCCATCCTGCAGCTTTCCCAGCCCTCAGTTTGGTCATGTCAGCACTACCAAAAAGCATCATGCACCGATTTGTTTCAGCCAGAGGAGTTTTCAGGACAGAAATGAACCTCACAGGAAAGTTTTGGTTGCTGGTGGAGTCACTTCTCATGTCACAACACTGCTCTTTTCTGCTTCCAGCCTCACACAGCTACTTCACAAAAAAGAGCTTTTCGATGCTTTCATCATTCACATTTTTGTGGCTGAGGAGCAGCAGCATTGCTGCTAAAATCTGCAACAAATGAAAACTGCACTTGGTATTTACACACCTTCTTTGCCTTGACAGAAACTGCCACCTCAAGGCAGAAAAATGACAGAGGGCACCTCTGGTTGCATTTCAGTCATTTCAGCTTCTGGCCTGAAATTTTAACAAATTCAAACTTGCCATCTCAGTTTAAGCCAAGATCTTGGGCCCTCCTTGGAAATATCAGTATTTAACCATTTTCTGTCAACTCAGCCACAGAAGCAACAACCCTCAGGAGAGGATCTGTGGCAACTGACACCTGATGTGGTGATCCTTCCCTGACACTGAGATGCTTTCTCAGCTAGGAGAGCAACTGCTCAAGTGAAGTTTTGAGATCCCAGAGCTCAGCTGCATCCCATACTTCCAATCCCACAGCCATGGGATGACAGAAGAACCAGGTGCTGTGGGACTGCAGCCAAACAGCAGAACCTGTTACTTCTGGACAATGATTACATTGATAAGAAAAAAAGCAACAAATTCCCTGCTGCACAGAAAATTACACAGTAAAGTGTTTTGGCTCACTCTGCTACATCTTGCCATCACTGTATGCCAGTAGTTTGAGATTTTATATATATAAATTTACTTCCTCCTTTTTTTTTTTCAATTGCTTCTGGTGTATCTGGCCAGCATGCAGTGTCTTCATCCACCTGCAAGCCAGGAATCATGATACTGGGATGTCACACACATCACTTTGCTGCAGCAGCACACTCAGCAAGGCAGAGCTACACCTCTAATTACTCTTTTTTCTCTGTATACATCCCAAATAGTATATTCTGTAATATTTCTGTAATCAGATAGTGAAAATTATTTAAGTGATGTAGTAAAAAAATAATTAAATATTAATATTCAACTAAAATCACTAATGGTGATTCCCCACAATTTTTTGGTTGGATTTATCAAAACCCACTACTGTTACATCCAAGTAGCTACAAGAGGTTATGTTATGCTACTCACAGCCCAGTAACAACAGAGTGCATTGACACTGCTGGATCTGAGCTGGAAAAATGAGGACTAACATCTCTACAAGCCAAAGTCAGCCCTTAGAGTGCTGGTAAGAATGCATATTTAACATCCAGTGTGTTTTCAGCAAGAACAGGCACCTTGAAAGGAGGGAGAGAGAAGAGGCATAACCCTTGTCATGATAATTCTCTCCTTTGAAGAAGCTTTGGGGCATAGAAATGTGGGCAACCTCTGTACAGGATTCCAGTGCAGCCTTCAATCCACGACTGCATTGCTGGTTTGCTGCCTAAGCTTCAGCCTCTCTGAAATACAGACTTGCAGCTTGGCACTGTTGTATTTCAATCAATCGCTTGGTCGAGGATCAGAATGTCATAAATAAAAGAAGCTGAGACCATAAATTTCTGCAGAGATGTAAAATCAAAGGGAACAATCCAACAGACTCCCAGGGGGTAGGAGGCTGACACATATTCCAGCTGTTTATATTTCTGCTATGAGATGCTTGTTCATTTTAACTTCTTCACTTCTGCACAGATTGCCAGAGCCACAATTCCAAACAACTGAAAATACCAGTGTGGGTCTGGCATTTTGTTTTGTGCTCTACAATAAAAGGCTGCAGAAGAAAAAAAAAACCAAATCCTGTGATTGATCAAATTTGTCCACAGCTGAAATCCCAGCCCCACCAGCACAGCACCCCAACACCTGGCAGGTGAGTTACTTGCAAAGACAGGGACAGAAAGGCAGCAAATCACCTATGGACACAGCTTTATCTGCATCAAGGACTTAAAGCATCAGCACACACTCCTTGTGAGAAGATGCAGCAAAGCAATGCTACCACCTTTATTGAGGAAGAATGGGGAGATTTAGTTTGTATTTGTAGTGTGGTATTTTTGTTTCTGACACAAAAGGAACTACAAAACATCCCCTTGCTAATAAGAAAAATTAGTTCTGAAAGCATGGTCCAAAAGCAAAGCACCTAAAGCCTAATTTTGCAGATAATAAAGTGCCTTTTTTCCAACTGGGATAAAATAAGATGGGTCACTCCACCTCCAGTCTCACAAGTAGGAGTGAAATGTACCCAAACTGCAAGGTTTTGGGAGCCATGCACAGCAAATAACTGCATCCTCCACTAACTCCACTTGCATGCTAGAGATTGTCCCTCACAGAGCTGGCAAAAGGCAGAAGAACCCTTCTGTGTGCTAAGATCTAAACCTTTTCAGGATATAAAAACCCTCAAAAGCTATTGCATACCCCAATGTGGTTCAAAAAAAAAACTCAGCAGTTTGTCTAAAACCAGAGGACCCTGTAGTCTTACACTCCCCAAAGCCACAAGCCCAGGGTGGATCAATTTTCTGGTTTTCATCTTAATTTCTAGTGTTTCATTTTCTGCTAAAAAATTAATAATAACAAAAAATACAGGCTTGATGGTTTGGCTTTGCTCTGTTTTGTTTTCAAAGGGGAAGAGCTTGATTAGAGTTTACAAATTGTTTCAGTGATATGCTTCTTCCAGTGTGGTCACCACTGAAATAAAAATAATGTAGAGCAAAGAGTGATCTTTGTTTTCCGTATTTTGTTAGTAATTATTATTGTTGTTATCAACATTTGGGTTAAAAAAACAAACAAAAAAATCAGATATTAAATTCCCTAAAGATGAATTACCATAGCAGGATCCATATAAAAAATGTGCAGAGCAAAGCCACTGCAGCACTGTGGCTCCTCTTCCCAGTGTGCTGCACTAGCACAGGACAGCAAGCTTTAGGGAGCACAGCCATAATTTGATTAGTGCCCACTTTACACGATGCAATTAAATTGCTTTTATACTACAAAAGAAATAAAGTTGCTATTTTTTCAAAGTTTTTGACCTCGTAGCACGGCAAGCCATAAATTGAGATATTTCCCCAAACAAAGCAGGTATGTGAGCTCACTGCTGCTGGTGACAGGCAGAGAGAGACCCAAACAGGTCTTTTCCCTTCCTGCTCTTCCCATCCCCCTTGTAATCCTGCCCACACCACTCTGCTGCTCTTTCCCAACCACAAACAGTGGCTGCTGGGCCAGATTATCAAGGGAGACATCTGTTTGACTGATAGACAAAACAGGAAAACACGATGGGCACACTCGTTTTGTTTACAGACAACAGTTTTTCTAATTCATCTCTTAATTTCCAGAAGAAATTCTGCTGGCCTGCAGAACTAACCAAGAAATCTACAGATTTCAGCCTGAAACTGCATTTACCAGCCACTAATCTAATTCTTATAAGTTGACCAGACATAAAGCCTGTAAGCTGCAAAAGATCAAAGCTTCTCGTTCCAGATATCAACAGGGCAGACTTGAGCAATGAATCCGAAATTAAGAAAAATTCAAGTTTTGATTTCCAAATTTATTTATTTTTTAATGTCTTTGGAAACAGTTTGTATTTGAGTCATTTTAGAAATTTTTCAGTTCTCTTGGAGATCCTACACTACAGAGATTCTAAGTTGCCTTGGAAAGCTTACTTAAATACAAGACGCTCATCAATTTAAATAAATTGTTAAAATAATTCAGTTACCACCTGGTACAACCTGCCAAAAGCACATAGACCTCAGCTCTTCTGCAAATCTGGGAATTGTTTCTCCTGCTTTTCACTGTTATCCCTGAACTGCAAATTCTCTTTCCCACATTTTAGTTTCAACCTGCTTATTGCATATAAATGTGACAGAGAAAGGTTATTTCACCAGAAGGCAGAAGGGATGGAGCCCAGCCCTGGGCACAGGGTACCTGGCCACCCACCTTATCAAATATTGCCCCCTGCAGTACTTCCTGCAAAAACATCCAATGGACAAATCCATCTGTTTTACTCCTGAAGGTTTTCCAGCTTACTGGACTGCTCTGAGCCTGCAGCAATTGTGAATTTGCTATTTTATTCACTCTGAAGTTTGTTTTCTGTTTCATGAGCCCTTTTGTTCCCCCAAGGGTCCTCTCCTGGCATGACCTGGTGCTCCTACATCAGCCCACCAAAGGAGAGATTTTATTCCCATTCACTATTTGGGCCAGAGTAAAGAGAATTAAATCCTGCCCTACTCAAACAAGGCACAGAACAGTACTTAAAAAAAACACAGCTTAAAGGCAACTTTCTCCCCTGTAAACATCAGAACTGGGACTTCACACCTTTAAAAGCCAAAAAAAATATTTGGTAAATGCCTATTCTCTTTCAGGTGGAGCTCTCTTTCCCTTAGAGAGAAGTCTCTGCTCTTCAGATCCCTGATCTCCAACTTTCCTCATTACACAGCAGAAATTTTACTAACCACATTATTGGTCAAGCCGAGTCAAACAAGTTAAAATGCCAACTTTTTAAACTTTGATATATAAATAGAAAATCTTCAAGTTCTCCTGTGAGTTTCAACACTCAAACCAAATAGGAAGAGGCATCTAAGTGTTTAGGAAAGGATGCCACTGAAGTTAGTAGTGACAAGCTGTTCAGATTGGAACTGGTAAATACACAATATAAGAAATAGGAAAAGGAAATATTTAGAACCGAGCGATGCCAAAATTGCAATCAGCAAATGGAAGGCTAAATGTGCTGAGCAAATCTGGATGCTTTTTTTATTATTTATTTTTATTGTTTGAGCTGTGCCATATAACCATCTCGTTACAAGAACGGATCAATAACAGCTCCCGGCCACCCCGCTGCAGTGTCGTGTCACACCTCCAACAGGATTTCAGTGGAAGGGATGTGTTCAACTCCACTAAGGAAAGAAGTGCTGGCCTGTTTCTGCTTCTTTGGGTTTGAAAAACCTGGATGCTTGAAGCCAGTGGGGATTTGTGATATCCAAGACAAGAGAGAGAGGAGGATTTTGGAATGTGTGGGGGACTGCAAACAGTCACTACCACGCACTGAAGTGCCCGATCATGCAGCGATGTAGGTGAGAACAAAGTGACTGCATGAAGGTGCCTGACACCCATCTTCTGAAGGTGACACTCCCCAAATCCCTGAGCCCAGTGCTGAGGCTGCAGGGGGAATGCAGAGCCAGAGGGACACGCATGTGGTGGCTGGCAGGGAGGGCAGGTGAGTGTCACCACCTCGCTCATGCCAGCCAAAGCCACCAAAAGCAGCTTTTTACTGCCATTTATTGCCAGTAAAGCTCCATTTACGGCCAGTAAAGCAGGAAGAGGACAGGTGAACATAGGAGGAGAGAAGCAGCAGGGACACATCTTCCTTTGTAGAGGTCCAGAAGCAGTGGGAGGTGTTGATGGCATGAAATGTTTCTGTTTCAGGCTGGAGAATGCAAAAGAATGGCTTCATAAATTATTCTCTGTTCTGAAGGAAGAGTGAATAGACTTGAAGGACAGGTGATGTCTCTGAAATATGCAAATAGAGCTGAGCTGGTCCAAGCAATTACCTTTCCACTGCCTGGAACTTCAGACTGAAAGGAATGACTCACAAGAAACAAAAGATGTGCTAAAAGGTAGAAGATGACGAAGGAAGACTGCATCAAGAGGAGAATGGAGACAGCATGGAAAAGAATATTCCTGACCTCCTACTAACAGCTGTTCTTGGGAAAAGGAACAAAACAACCCACAACACGTAGTAAGACCATGCCAACACAGAAGGGCTGAATTGCAAAACATCCTGGAAGGTAATTGTGATTACTGGTTCTAGACAAACACAGCCATGAGATTCCCTGGCTTCATGGATGTAAAGACAATGGACCTCACCTCAAATATCCTCGAGGTTACTTGTTAATTTTAAAGGTTTTCCAGCAAATAAAATTGCTGAAAGTAAGTGCAGTATGATCATTTCTTCCCAGGTTTTAGACAAAGCTCAGAAAATGAAGATTAGCCAGAACTATGGGGCAACCTGCAGGCAGCAAGGGTGAAAAAAAAACCATGAAACCACATTGAAAACAATGATACTGTCAAAAAGATTCTGTCAAAAATGGCACAGAAACTTCAGAGAGAAGAGAAAAGCTATGCTGCTGCCTCTCCACATTCAGCTGTCTCCTAATGAAGTCTGGGTACTCCAAAGTCAGTGCAGGAACAGGAAGCAGCAGGTGAGATTTGGGCTGCTGTTAGAGTTCTCATTGCTTCTGGACACAAATTCACTCTGCATCAGAACTCTTTTACTTTGATTTTTTTTTTTTTACCATCCAAAACAAAGATACTAAATTAAAGAATATTAAATTAAAGCAGGTTACTCTGATACTAGACGTGTTATAATAAAGAAACTTCAATATGAAAGAATGAATCAATGGTGAAACAAGAAAAAGGAATAAAGAAGTGGATCTATTTGGACTGCACAAGAAATACTGCATTTAGTTCCATTCTATTTATTAACATTTATTAACAGCCTGAAGGCTGCAGAACAGCAGCAAATCTGCTGAAGGAAAAATGAACCTATGAAAAACAAAATAAGCAGTTTTAAGCTTAAAATGTTACTAAAGGATCAAAATGATAAAGCCCTTTTGCAGATATATGGAACAGGAGACTGAGGAGGATTTAAAATAACACAAAAGAACAACTTTAATGGATGTGATGAACAGCTGAAGAAAAAGTAAGTTGGAAACATTGAGAAAGCTTTAAAATAGCAAAATCCACGAGGATGCACAGTAAGAAATTGAAGGGTTTTGTACTATAATTACTATTTATGATTCATAATGATATGAAAGCCAAACTTTTCAAATTTGTAACGTGCACTTTATGCTGCTTTTAACCAAGCATTTGGAGTATTTAATTCACAATCTATGGAACGTAAGAAAAACCTGAAGGTACCCAGCAGATGAGCACGTAAAGGAGACACAATGACAGTGATGAAGCACCTTGTAATGTACCCACAGCTCTTTTCTATAAATCCAATTTGAAATTTGGAGACTAAAGTAGCTATTTTATCTCCATCCCCTGACAGATGCATCTCCATCATTTTAAAGAACAGAGCTCCCTCTCGTGGCTCCAGAACGTGGATTTGGTGGGGAGAAGGAAAACCAGGAGAGCAGCAGGAGATGCTCCAGAGAGGACTCCTGAGAGCATTTTGGTCCTATAAAAGTGGAATTAAAAGAATGATGTAATAAGGACAGGTGAATTCTTGTGAAGAATTTGCTGTTAAGGTAACCTCTTTACCTTAGGGGAAGAGGAGGGGAAGAGTGCTGCCAACCTTTCTTTGTTTGCTGTATGGGTTCTTTAAAATATTTGTTTTATAAAAACATATTACTCCTTTTTCCTGGCTCACAATTTTTTAACCTGAAGCTCACAACTCTGACAGTAAGGATTTCTCTGAGACAAGGAAGTGAATACCCAAAAAAGCTAAGCCTTTCACAATGCTGAAAAATCTGTTCAGGAAAGCACTGAGTGTTTTGTTTGAATTATTTTTTTCATTTAAAAATTAATATTCATGTGTTTCACTTGACACTTACTTCATTCAGGATTATACACGGATGTTTACAAATTCCTTTATTTCTGTATGAGAATTTTAGCCTGGACAAGAATTTACTCAGAAAGCAGCCAACTTTAGCTAACTGCACAGCACATAAAACTATTTTCTCCAAGGGCATTAAAAAGGATTTTTTCTAAACGTCAACCTTTCTTTGCTGCAAAAACACTATGAATGGCATGAAAAATGAATTAGTGAAGAAAAAAAAATTAACCTTAAGTCTCAAGAACATCATCAGAAGACAACTCAAAATCAAATTCTTGATTCATAGGGTTGTGCCCACACAAGATTTTGCTTCCAAAGCATAGGAGCAGAGAAGAACAAATTTCCTACCATGTGAAGAAATTACCATGCCTACAGAAATTTACTATTAGTGAAATATCTCCACTCTATTTCCAAAAGCTATACTTTTTCTAAAGAGCAATCCTCTTTAAAAATTGTATAAAAGTCAGTTTATAAACAGGAGATTGAATCCTTAAGGATTCAATCAAGTAATAAACCTGGTAGATGAAAGACAAATTAATTAAAATGACAGTACAGTCTCCCTGTAACACACAGCTACAGACTTGTTATGTTGGAGTACCTAATCATAATCAGATTTGGTAATTTGCTGCATGGAAACAAAAAGGAAACATTTTTAGAATTGATCATTCAGTTCATGTCACTTTCATGGAGATTGCTTTCTATTGATCAACATTTTAAATAGTAGTTGAAAAGAGAAGGATGAGAAAAGGATAAAAAGTATCTTTACATGCTAAATACAGCATGAACCAATAAGAGCAAAATAAATTAGATCACTACAGCCAAACCAACCCTGTGCATGCGCTCGCTGTAAAATGAAGACCATTATGAATGAAAGAGATGGTTCTTCATGCTTCAGTCATAACAAAAGGAGAGTTTTAAAAACGAATTTAGACTTTAATCTGCTCAGAATGAAGTTTTCCATGAAGCAATTAAAGCCTGTGAGAAGCTGAACCATTGTCAGCTTCACGAAGACAAACGCTGGTTTGTTTTCCAAACGACATTTCCACGTTTCCTACCTGTGGATTCCAACTGGGGTCGAGTTTTTTCACGGCAGCGATGTATTCCTGCATGGCTTGGTGAGGGCTGGTATCTCCCAGGGCTTTCCAAGCCTCCCTAGGAGCAACAGCAAAACATCAGTGAGCCCCTCAGAGACAGCACAAGGTGTTTTTATAGTGACATCAGTGGAACACAGCTAACAGATTCATCAAAGTCCTCTCAGGGCATGCAAAGCCATCTTTCATTCAGCTTGAAATGGTCAACTTTTCTCTGAGGCCATGAATGGCCACTGTCAGTGCAGCTCTGTTGTGAAAAGGTCTTTCAGGGGATCCTGATCCAGGCTGGAACACACTTTGTGTTCACAGAGCTGCAGCTATTTTCACATTTTTGCTGTATGCATATCAGTTCTGGATGAAGACAATAAATACAGGAGTCTGGTATTTCACATCTCTATGAGGCATAACAGCAAAGATTTCCCTGTTAATCAAAGGATTTTAAAGCCATTTCAGTGGTGGCTCTGTGAGCTGACATCCCCTAGGTCCTTAAATTGTCAACAGATGAGACAAGATGCAACAAAAAGGAGAGCCAGAATTGCTAGGAATGCCAAGGATTTCCTCTTACCATTTCTGCTTTCCCTCAAAATCAAAGAAGCCTGGCTTGGGGGTGTTACAGGTTCCAAGTTTCACCTAGAGAAAAGAAATTTCCTTCTGTCAGAACAAAACAAAGGGGACTTGTGCAAAGAAAATTCTGTGTTCTAATGGTTTCAGTGTAATAGTGTCATAAGGCCAGAAGAAAGGTTTTTTTGGGAAACAACTTCACCAACCCCATCTTACCCCTGCTTTAGCACCTCTGCATCCCTGGGTTTTCTTTGCATCATGCACAGGAAGCAATTTTGTTGTGCAGCTCATTTCTTTTGCATGCATTACCCACAGGGATAACCAGTGAGTGATTTCTCACTAATGTTATGTTTATTACCCAGCCAAATGCCTCATCCTCCACCAGTATAAAGAAAAATTCTGTTGATTAGGGTTTCTACAGAGATGATTATTCGTTACGGCTGAAATTCACCTGCTTCCGCACAAAGCTCGAGTAAACAGACTTTGCTTAATTATTTTCAAGGTCCCCTGGAAGGCAAGGGGGCAAACTTGGAGCAAAGGAATGCCAGGCAGCTCCTGAATGCTCTGAGGCACCTGGCTGCAGGAAGCACTACATGAGAGACAAGTCAAGGCCTGAGTGCCAGAGATGAAGCAATCTGTCAGAAGCAAGGCAGAAATTAAAATGTGTGTGTGTGTGTGTAGAGGTGAAATTATAAAAAAAAAACACAAGGAAGAAAGGGAATGAGCCAGAACCCAGGGATAGATATATGGAAAAAAGTGTCATAGCCAGTGTAAAACAGACTTGGTGTCAGTGGGATTCAGGCAGTTTTCCACAAGTAAAATTTTTTTTTTTAACACAAGGATGATGGGTGAAAGGCTAGAAGTGAGAGCTGAAGCAGAGCAGCAGCTCCTGGGAAGAAGTTATCACAGCAAGGCAGGGCACAGCACAGATGGGGACCCCAGGGAGGGGACACAGGAACATCCTGGAGGTGGGCAAAGGCTTCTGGAGAAATGTTTTGGTAGCCAAGCAAAACCAAACTGCATCCAGCAAATGTTTTATGAAATATGCTCAAGTGTTCAGGCAGGTGAAGTGCTTAAATCAACTAACAATTCTTCACCTTAACAGGGTGGGGATTTTATGCTGAGGATGGAAGCATTAATCAGGCTTTAAAGAGAGCATGCCCATGCTGAGAGATATTTATTAGTTACACTATGTTTTCATTTAAAGTGTTAGAGGATATGAGTGACTGTAACTGAAATTAATTTTCTGTACATCTGACTGTCTCCCAGTGAGCAATTCATCCAAATTAGAACATCTTAGCTGGCCTTTAAAACAACATATTGCATTTCATGGAGAAATAGGAGAATAGGCTAGCAACAGTTAAGTTCTATAAATCAGTCACAATTCATGTAGTCTAAATGTTTTTTTTTTCTATGCTCTGAGGTGGATTGGGCCACTTGTTTTAAAAAGCAAAACAAGCTAGGGAATAAAATGCAAATTCATTATGTGTATGGAAAATGCCTGCTTGGCAATTCTTTAGTTCAACAGCCAACCTGCAGAAATTGGCCAAGATAGATAAAAAAATAAATCTGTTTTAATACTAATTTTCCACTGCCATCATCAAAACACGACAGCAGTTTCCTCTCTGGAGATTTGGCACTCAAAGGCTGTTCTAGCATTGGGGAAGACTCTTAGTAACATTGATAGTAATACAAATCAAGGAACAGTAGTTAAATTTCATCCATCAAGAGGGGAAAAAAGTGCACTTGTGCCCTGCTTGCTATTTTAAGGAACATTAAAAAGGCTTGCAGTGGTTTTGTTGGAAAGAATAAAACACAAGATTTTGGCTCCTCTCTTTTTGCCGCAAGACTCACAATGCAGGTAAAACCAATGAGGAATTTAATATATAAGGACACCTGAGCCTGACAGATGAGGAAGGAGATAAACATGTCAATACTGACAAAAATGGCAAAATTTTGTGCAGGACTCTGTTCTCCTGCTACTTCCCTAGAGGACCTCAAAATGTGTTTTACTCCATAGCCAGCACGAAGCCAAGAGCCTGTATTAGTATTTTAAATTAAGACTTTCTCATTCTGTGTCCAGAAAATAATTATTGAAGGTCTCTAGGGTGCTGACTGGTTACTTGATGCTCAGCTCTCCTCATTTACAGTTCATCAGCTGCATTAAAAGAACATGACAGCCAGAATGCATTAAAAACTTCCTGGTATTGCTTCTGCATGCAGAGTTGCCTGCAGGCACTATTCTCCTGAGCTGCACATATGTGATCCAGGCAGTGTCTGCAGTCATCTCCATCTGTGGCTAAAATAAATTTGTAAACCTTGGATGAGGCCTTCACCTAAGAGCTGAGGGTCAATGACATTCAGAAGAGGGAGAGATGCTCAGAGGTGTGTTAATGCTGCTCACCATCCCCAAACACCTTCAGCTGCTGCTCCACACCGTGAGAAACCTTGAGATTCTCCTCACACCTTACTCCACCACTGCTTCTCCCTCCCTGGTGGTGGTTAAATGGCTCTTTGCTAATTCTTCTGCCAATATATTTATACAACGGGGTGTTCCAGCCAAATATTCCTACCTGGCTGTAAATCTTGTAAGGTGAATTGTATTTGCAGCCTTCCTGTGGAGCAATAACAGGAACAGAACCTCCATGGACAGCAGGACTAAGCTCTCACTGTACACAAGCCAAGGAAGCTAAATTGCTTTTTCAAGACAGCAATTCCTGCCTGTTCCTGCCCACAGCTCTGCCCCAAGCCATGGGAAAGCCCTGACTGAAAATGGGGTGTAAGGAAGGACAAGCAAACACCAGCCACAGAAAAAGGGTCATGATGGCCAAGGGACTGCAGATCCCAGAGACACAGAAAGTGACACTGGTAACAACCAAGTCAGTGCCATCACACTGGAACCTGCAGGCAGAAATTCCTGTGTTCAGGGCAGGCTCGTGGCATCACATTCCACAACACCTGTAAGACATCATGCAGAATTGGTATTATATCCTTGAGCCCACACTTGGAGACACTACATGCCCTGTTTTGCCATCAGCACTGGATTTCCAGCTTGCCAGCACCTCTCAGCATTTCCATAGATACATTCTCCTTCTCCTGGCAGGGCAGTTTTCCCAGTCCAATAATTCCCAGCAAGTTCTGGATCCCCTCCCCTACCTAAATCACCACTGCTACATCCCTTACTGCATCTTCTGAACATCAGATTTTTAAATCCCCCTCTTGATGGGCAAGCACTCCCTTCACTTCACCACCACACACACAAGGCCCAGACTAGTGATTTGCCCAAAGCCACACAGAAAATAGTGGAAGGAAAGAAAAATCACTCCCAGTCCAGAGCCTTATGACTACTCTGTTCCTCCTGTTGTGGGGCACAGTCATAAACTCAGCAACATCTTCTGAAAATCTCACTGGAGATGACAACTAAGCAATTCCCCTATTTTCAGGTCTCTGACACATAAACAAAATCAGAGAGAAAAGTAATAAAATCCTGAAATGGCCTCCAATAAAAGGTAATAAAATTCCAGGAAAATGCCTATATACCCAAATAGTTTGAAATAAATAATATCCAGTATTTTAACAGAGAGCTCAGCTGTTACTGTCACCTCTTTTATGACGGTGCTGTATCTTAAATCAAAGCCTTTAGTGACACAAACCACTAAACTGGGAAAAGACAAGGATGCCAAATCAAGGACAGTGGACAGATCTGAGTCAGCACCTTTTGTGTGCCAGCAATTCCAGCGTCCACCGGGGTAATATATTAGCAGCTCATTATGCATCCTGATATGGCTGCTGTAATTAAATCCAGAAAACTTGCATGAAGGGCCCTCGTTTTCATTTAAAGCACAAAATGCTACAAAACTTAAAGGTAGCAGGGCATATAATCCTGCAGTGGCTGTGCCAGCAAACATCTCCCATTGCCAGTGGCAGCCCTGCACTCCCAGGCACTCTGTAACAGGGAGGGCACCTTTCCGAACTGGGAAGGCACAGAAATCCAGGAGCCAAGCACAGCCTGAAACCAAGGAGCACAAAAGCACTTGCTGTCACATCCTGCTTGGTCAGGGACACAGGAGAAGGACACAGAAGTGCCCTGTTCTTCTCAGTGAAAGGCAACTGGAAATCCGTGCTGACAAAGTGTTAATTGTCAGCTTTTCCTGACTCTTGTGAGACAGCTTCTGATTTTTGCAATTTTTAACATTAAACTCTTATTGGTCTTACAGAGCTAACATCAGGAAACCCTCTGTAGTCTGTGCACAATCATGAGCTGACAAACAAGCAATCCCTTCCCATTTCCACCCAGGATAGTCACTAAGCATTTGAAACAGAGCAAAAAATAAAGATGTTATTTGCAACAAGCATCCTGAGAATACAGACAAAAAAAATATAGAAAAGACACCCTTTTCTTCTCATCCTGGGCATTGTAAAATTCTCTTCATATTTTTTTTTCCTACCCTCCTTTTTCTTACAAGGGAAAGAGAAACCTGGAGTCCTGTTTAAGCGCTAAGCACAGTCTGAAAACAAAACCTCACGTGACCAGCCTGCTTTTAACATAATTACTGGTCCACAAACCACAGCCTGGGAGCTGCCAGCTTAGAGGATAATTAAATACTGCACTAAAACATTGAGAGCACTTCTATCTACATGGCAGTAGTAGGACACAGGTAATCCATATGGGAAGGAAATAAATGGAATATGTGTACACCCAACTTTGTTCATCCAAATGAGTGGGATTCACTTCTCAAGCTCCTCTTGACACATGCTTGAGCCACAAAATCACAAAAAGGTTTGGGTTGAAAGATCACCTAGATCCACCCCCCTGGCATGGACAGGGACATCTTCCACTAGAACAGGTTGCTCAGAGCTCCATCCAGCCTATATTTGTAGTTTTACTCTTTCCTCATCCGGGTGTAACAACACTTAAGAGTTTTCTGTTTGTCCAAGTTAAGTGATTGTTCCAGTCCTTTGCAACTGATGCTTTGTTTGGTTTGTTTTATGTAAGTTCTCCTGCAGGAGCAGGAATAAGTTACATTGTGTGCTCTGACAGGATGCATCCCATAGCTCACAGGGACTGAAGGGAAACGGGGGTTGTGTTCAAAGTTATAACCAGACTCAACCAGCTCAGTTTTGAAGTTGGTTCTCCACACCAATTTCAACCACCACAGACTGTGCTGAAGCCAAATCAATGCCACAGAATCATTAAGGTGGGAAAAGACCTCCAGGATCACTCAGTCCTGCCTTTGGCCAAACACCACCATTCCCACCAAAACCATATTGCAAAGTGCCCCATCTTCTTGGTTTTTGAACACTTCCAGGGATGATCATTCCCTGGACAGCCCATTCCAGTGTTTTCCCATTCTCTCAGGCAAGAAGTTTTTCCTAATATCCAACCTGGACCTCTGCTGGCAGAACTTGAGTCTGGTTCCTGTTGTTCAAAGGATGCAGCGTCAGGGCCGCCCACAGTTGAGTGAGGGTGGGAGGAACAACAACCAGGGTGATGGATTTACAGAATCATTGGTTTGGAAAAGACCTCTGAGATCACCGAGTCCCACCTTAGACCGATCACCACCTTGACAACCAGACCACGGCGCTAAGGGCCACGTCCAGTTGTTTTTTAAACATCTCTAAGAACAGTGATTCCATCACCGCCCTCCTTCCAGTTCCTGATCACCCTTTCAGTGAGGAATTCTTCCTGAAGTCCAACCTGAACTGCACCTGCTCCAGAACACCTCCTTTTGTCCTGGCACATGTTACTTGGGAGCAGAACCCGACCTCTACCTGGCCACAACCTCCTCTCAGGTGGTTGTAGAAAGCAACAAAGTTTCCCCCGAGCCTCCTTTACTACAGGCTGAGCTCCCTCAGCTCCTCTTCATCAAATTTGTGCTCCAGACCCTTCCCCAGCTCTGATCCCTTTCCTGGACATGCTCCACAACCTCAATGTCCTTCCTGAATCGAGGAGCCCAAAACTGAACGCAGAATTTGAGATGTGGCCTCACCCATGCCCAGCACAGGAGGTCGGTCACTGCCTCGGTCCTGCTGGAACTGAAAATTTCTCTTTTCTGTGTTATTTATCACCGGTCACACTATGGCTGATACAGCCTAGGATGCCCTTGGCCTTCTCGGGCTCATGTCAGCATCGCCAGCTCCTTTCCCGCTGGGGCATTTCCAAACCGCTCTTCCCCCAAATTTCGCGGGGCTTTATCCCACCGGACTCCATCCACCTCCACCGCAAGCACAGCCGGCGTTGTCCCGGAGGAAAACACCCCCGCTCCCGCCATCATCCGGGACGCAACTTTCCTCCTCGCCACCGCTGCCACATTTTGGGCCTCAGCCCCGCAGGCACATGGCCCCGGGAGAGCCCCAGGCACGGCCCCTCGGGGCACCGCACCGGTGTCGCCCCTCAGCCCGGCCCGCCCGCCCCGGGGCCGCGCTCAGCCCGCGGGCCGGTCCCGCCTCACCTGCTTGTAGCGGGCGTACAGGTAGAGCAGCTGCTCCTTGCTGGCGGCGGGCAGCAGCGAGGGGAGCCGCTCGGCCGCCTGCTCGAAGAGCGCGGACAGGTCTCGGCCCGGCAGCGCCGCGCCCGTGGCCGCCGCCTCGGAGCCCGAGCTGAGCTCGCCACCGCTCCCGCCCGCCGCCGACAGCGGGGGCGACGCCATGGCGGCCCGCGCCCGCCCCGGTCCGCCCGGCAACGCGCTCCCCCGCCGCGCCTCGGTACGCGCGGCCGCGCCGCCCGCGGGAAACGCGCGCCGAGCACGAGGGTTCCGGGCAGAGACGTGAAGGAAATGCCAAAATCGCTGAGGTTTGGGAAAGACTTCCAAGGACATCGAGCCCAGACCTTCCCCCAGCAGCACCAATGTGCTCGTCACTAAACCATGTCAGCGGTTTTTAGCGCTTACAGGGATGGTGCCGGTCCTCTAGGCAGGTTGTCCCAAAGATTGACTGCCCTCTCCGTATAAAAACTGTGAAAACCAAAATTCGGTCTTTAAAGTTTTTAAAAGTTTCATGAGGGATAAAAGGGATAAAATCCAGCCCTGGGATGCTTGGCTATCTGCCAAAAGCACACCCTTAGCTTAAAACATTGTTCTTTAGATACTATTACCTTACAGGGGAACATGCATATTCATAAGAATTTATACATATTCACACATTCCTTTGAGTTTAGATGTTCTTTTGCTTGGTTTTAACCTTTGACTTGTGCCATCTTGTAGATTAAACCAATATATTTTATTTCTTCTCGCGGTTCCATCCTGTTGTTTTTACACTCCCTGATAACGAGGAGTCGGTAAATTGGGTTATGGTTTTTTTTTTTCACTCTTATCAAACAGATAGTCTACAAATGCGAGGAACTACCTAATTATCTTACACCATCCTCTGAGTTAGTTACATAAAAACATTTTAACATCACATAGTCTCTATTTTAATATTATGCTACAGCTTAAGACATGTTTATCAAACTATGTACTATTTACATAAACTATACGGTGCATAAATAAACTCACAGATTATACTATACCAAAAAGGAAATAGAAATTGCACCACATCAACAATTATTATTGTTATTATTAATAATAACACGCAAAAGCCAATACATAAATGTGAAAGCCAATACTATATTGTCATTTTATAACAAAACTTCCCTAATATCAAATCTAAACCTCTCCTGCCGCAGCTTGAGGCTGTTTCCTCACATCCTGTCGAGGATGGGAGAAGAGGCTGACACTGAGCTCATCCTTCCCTGGACTTGCTCCAGCACCTCAATGTCCTTCCTGAATTGAGGGTCCCAGGATTGAGGGTGTGACGGATCCAGGGATGGATTAAGGTGGTGGATCTTAAAATTCATCCAGCCCCGCTCCCCGCCCTGGGCAGGGACACCTCCCACTATCCCGGGTTGCTCCAAGCCCCATCCAACCTGGCCTTGAGCACCTCCAGGCATGGGGCAGCCACAGCTTCTCTGGGCAACCCCTCCTGCGGCCCCAGAGCCCCTCTGTGCCCGGCTGCCACCCCCGGGGCTGCCGCTGGCCTCCCCTCCTCCTCCTCATCTTCCTCCTCATCATCATCTTCCTCCTCCTCATCATCTTCCTCCTCATCATCATCTTCCTCATCATCATCTTCCTCCTCCTCTTCCTCCCGGGACCACTGGAGGGCACTCGCGGGCCGCTCCGAGACCATCCCGGGCAGAGAGAGAGTCGGATCCCGGGACACAGTGCCCGGTACCGGCCGGGATCATCCCC